>NC_140173.1:40849527-40896958 GCF_963971535.1 Notolepis coatsorum | reverse complement strand
AATCAAAACAAAATACCTCACATCCTAACAAAACAAAAACAAAAAACTGCAAACTCCAACAACACAACCATGAAACCACAAAAAAGACCTATGGTACATTCACATGAAAACACCACAGAATGCCAACTCCTCATCCACCACCGAGCAAATAACCTCCTTGTAACACCACTGTTCCACAAGAGTATCTACATTTTTCATCTCTTTATAGAATTTAAAATCTATCCAGACCCTTGCTCTTACCATTGCTAAAAACACACTGGTCAACTCCTGAACCACTTCACTTTCGATTTTGCTTTTCCTCGTAAGATAAATTGCCATTTTTGCTTCACCCAACAGGAAATGTAACAGTTTCCACTTAAAAGCATTCCTTCTCCTGTACCCAGCTCCAAATATAAAACAGCCTTGAACCACTCCTCGTTAAGAGACAAAAACAAGATTCTTAATGTATCAAATAAGAGCTCAAGCCTACCACACTCTAAAAAACAATGGAAAATATTTTCCACGCTACCACAGAAAGGACATTAATTTGATACATTAGGATTCACAACAGAAATAAAAGCATTTACAGCAACAGCTCCATGGAGAATCCTCCACTGTAAATCCCAAGTTCTTTTTTTGATGGGAGTTTATACAAGGCTCTCCATCCTGGACTTAAAACACAGTCCACATCAAATGTTTTTCTCCACACAGAGTCCTCTTTTCCATTTAGCTTGCCCGCGTTGAGAGCTTTGACACAACATCTGTCAAAAAAACTTTGCCACCGACAGTATATAAATCCAGTCCTTTCGAACATGTTTCGTCCAAAAGGCGCCCAGAACAGCCATTAACATCTGTATAAAGTTCCACCTCTGGAAAAGGGTCCTCTTCATCTGTGATCTCCTCCCACACACAGTACATCCTCAAAAGTTTGAAATCTTCCAAAGACAGTCTTTCAGCCCACTGTTTTAAAATATAATCCATTTGTCGAACTGAATTCAGACCCAGCAGTTTAGCCACAGCATGTCCATCCTCTAACCTTGGCCCAGCAAAATTTTCCCCAGCGTGAGTATTCCGTTTTTGCTCAGTATGTGTCTGAGGCCTGGTGTTGAACTGTCCGTGATGTCCATTCTTGCCCCACCGACAAGAGGTTCCTCCAACAACCAATACATTGAAAGAGCAGGCTCAGACACTTTTCTTTTAAATAAATTCCATGCTTTAAAAACCCCTTTGTAGAATGGAGACAATTCTGACAAATTTAACAAATGACCATCCATTAAAAACAAACCAGCATCAAAACCGAACCCATTTACCCTCCTTAAAATGACACTTGCAACATTCCTCCACACAAGAATGTTGCCTGCATAAGTGAGGTACTTTTGTACAAACTGAAGACGGAAGGTTGCCATTCTACTCTCTATGTGTATTAACCCTTGCCCCCCTCATCCTTAGGCAAAAAAAGAACAGCTTGAGGTACCCAGTGTAACTTGTCCCAAAAAAAATCCACTAAGATGGCGTGCAAGCTTTTTATCAATCCACTAGGTGGCTCCATACAAGCTAAACGATGCCATAATGCAGAAGCTACCAGGTTGTTTATTATCAAAACTCTTCCTCTAAAGGACATCTTTGGTAACAACCACTTCCATTTATCTAATCTTCCTTTCATATTTTCTATTAGCCCTTCCAATTCATTTTTACTGTTGTCTCATCACCTAAAAAAATTCCCAGATACTTGATACCTCCTTTTTTCCATGTTAAGCCCCCTGATAAGACTGGTAAACCACCAGACCACCTCCCCACTGCTAATGCCTCGCTCTTTTTCCAAAAAAACTAAATTCACTAACACATTCCCCTAGAACATGAACATCTTTTTGGTTTGTGACAACATGTAGTTTCTCATAGAAGGCAGACGTTCATAATCATGAACAAACGTGAGGAGGAGTTGGATTTGAATTTTAAAGTGGTAGTAGACGGTTTTGAGTATATCATATTTGCAACAACGCAGAACCGAAATGTTTTGGTTGCGGTAAAGAGGGGCATTTGAGAAAGACTTGCCCAGGAGAGGGGCCTAGCACGGGGAAAAATGCTGGGAAGAACGCAACAAAGAAAGGAAAAACAGCATGGGGTTTGAATCAAGTTGTTGAGGGTGGTGGAGAACAGGGGAGGAGGGGTGGTGGAGCGGCTTCTGAAAAGGCTATTGGACCAGATAGGAGTGATAAAAACGAGGAAGGCACAGGCAAGGCAGGATACGCAGTACAAGGAAAAGATGGTGGGGATGAAAATGAGGGGGGTGGGGGGGGGGTTGTGGTGGAAGAGAATAAAGAGGATGGAAGTGAAAATGGGGTGGATGGTGAAGATGGAGTTGATCTGCAAGGACAGGGTGGAGGGGCTTGTGTCAGCAAGGACACTATAAGTAACCAGGAGGAAAGTAGACCTGTAGATGGAACAGAGTCAAAGGACACAGGTGGGGGGGGGGGGGGTCAGAGTGGAGGAAGTAGTGGTAGAGGATATTGACATGGAGGAGGAGGAGAACAAGCTGAAGGTCGTTCGGCAGAAAAGAAAGTCAGAAGTAGACAAGTTGTCAAGCTCTCAAGCTAAGAAAGCAGGTGTGAACAAAGTAATCAGTAGTAGACAGAGTACACAGGAAGGTACAGGGGCGGACTCGGATGGAAGCTCTGGAGATGAGTCTGATGATTGGGGGAGTGATGCATCTTCAGATGCAAAAGCTAAACTTTCCTATGGATTGGCTGAAATGAAAATGTTTTTACAGACAACAAAAAACAGGAAGGGTGTAAAAATAGGAAAGTTCTTTCCAGATAAGGAGCTGTTCATTGTATCAGCTAGAAGTAACATGAAGGGTAAAGGAGATTGTCGTTTTTTCTGACCAAGAAGTATACAGGCTGCGGAAATTTGTACAGAAGGTTAGGCTGGACCTCAACAAAGAAGATGATGGGGACCCAGATAGCAAAAAATTAGTGAATCAACGTTGAAATAGGGTTCGGCAGAAATATTGAATCTATGTTGAAGCCTGACATCGAAATTATACAGATCGTTGTCTATGACTTACATGTTGAATCAACGTTAGGTGTCAACCATAACTGATACTATATCAATGTTGATTCAACCATCATCTAAATGGTAATCTACATGCACATTTTAGTTGATTTTATATTGAATCAATGTTAGACATCAATGTTTATTCAACCATAATCTAAATGGTAATCTACATGCACATTTTAGTTGATTTTATATTGAATCAATGTTAGACATCAATGTTTATTCAACCATAATCTAAATGGTACTCTACTTGTACATTTGTAAAGTTAAGTAATCAATACTGATTAATGTACATTAAAATATTGCTGCTGATATGTATACATCATAACATTACATGTTTTTTTCCTGCTGTTAAACACACTATTGTTAAATAAATAATAAAATTCTTATATGACCATATTTCCAAAAATGTGTGAACAAAAATGACAACATGGCTTTAATATGAAAATTTATTTTTTTCTAGGGTCTCATATCATACTTCCAGTGACCATACCTTTTACACAAAAAAAATAACAGACCTTATAACAGGCTTTCATTAACAATACATATATAGCCACTGCCAGAATAGTGACACACGTAGTATTGTGTATGGTGAGCACACGCATTCATGCACAACGAAGACAAGATTGCGTTGTCTCAATCATTTTAACTATAAATTTATGAGCTCAAAGTATGAGCTCACTGACTGAAATGTCCAACAAAAAGCATCAATTGTCAAATAATATTGATCACATTAACTAGACTAGATGTTTTTGAGGAAATTAGAAAGGGAACAACAACTTAACCCTTGTGTCTGATCAGATTCGTATTTGTTTGATAACTTTGCAGTGATTATGTTTGTAGCCAACATAATATGTGGCATAATCTTTTAATTATCTTGTATTTTTTGTTTTACTCTTCATAAATTGTTTATTCCACTTCAGCCCGATCATAACCACCACATGTTCTTTTTTTTGTCATATTTAACAACTCTTTTCAGAAAAGTGGGAGTATTTCATTACAAAAATAATATAAAAAATGGTTATGATCAGGGCTGAAGTTGAATAAAATATTTATGGAAAAGAAAGTGGGAAATTATTTCAACTTATCCTCCAAGGCATCTGCTATATAATAATCTTCAGATTTACTTAAGTGTTATTAGTAGGTTACAGCAGTAAGCATTAGTTTGCTCAGTCAATTATGGCCAATTCGTTTTATATTGTTTAATACAGTTAAATAAATAGATAAATGAAAAGCAATTTTTTTTTGAATTCCCCCCCCCCAACCCCCCCCCCCCCCCCCTGTACCGAAAATAATACCGAACCGTGTCTTCAAAACCAAGGTACGTACCGAACCTTGGATTTTGTGTACCGTTACACCCCTAATGTTTCTATAACTCTCTCCCATATAACTCTCTCCCATACCCTTAACACCAACCGCTGAAGTGCCCTTGAGCAAGGCACTAAACCCCCAACTGCTCCAGTGGAGTTGCAGTGTCAGACTGTGGTTGTACTGGGGCCTAACAAAATTAATAGTTGGTTTCAGGTTGGTTGTCAGTTTGGCCATGGGTAGGTAGGGAATTTATTTTATTTTATTTTTTTATTTTATTCTTTCCCACGGCGACTATGGATAGGGAATTTCTTTATTTAATTAAAATGTTCACAACAACATGGATGCATGTACTCTGCCAGAATGTTTAATATCCATAATACTAAATGTTTGACTAAGATTTCTATGAAACTTTATATAAAAAAAAAAAATAACAGATTTTTTTTTTTTTATATAATTTTTTCTAAAAACTCATAAAATATATTGGGTCGCACCTAAATCGGCAGGGTCGGTCGGCAACCTGAAACCAACTATTAATTTTGTTAGGCCTGGGCAGCTCCCAGGTGTGAATGGAACTCTGTGAATGTGAAGCAGGGCGTAGCTGAAAAAGAGCATCCGTGCTCAGCGAACCTACCCTGGGTAAATAAAGGTTAAAAAAAAAAAAAAAAAAAAAACACTGCAAGAACAGGCTGAAGCAGCAAGTCATTCAAGTAGATGCCGTCCATGGAAGAACAGTGTCCATGAGGGTAATTCCTTGTACTGTATGAACCAGGGAAACAGTGTGCTGGGGTACCCCAAGTTTGACTCTGGTTCGCTTGACAATTAAGTTTGGGTCACTTCGGTTCCAAGAACAGGCTGAAGCAGCAAGTCATTCAAGTAGATGCCGTCCATGGAAGAACAGTGTACATGAGGGTAATTCCTTGTACTGTATGAACCAGGGAAACAGTGTGTGCTGTGCTGGGGTACCCTAAGTTTGACTCTGGTTCGCTTGACTTAAGTTCGGTTCCTTGAGATGCCTCCCTCCCGGTCTGGCGCATAACGAAGCCACTTCTTGACAGTTTCGCTGTAGTCCTGGTCGGTCAGCTTGGGGTCAAACTGTCGAGCAGCAGCTGATAGACACAAAAATAAAAAAGTGAGGAAGAGAGGTGAGATGATGTACGATGATAAGAGCACCCCTCACTTCACACGAGTGCGATTTTTTTTAATCACTCAATTACTCACTCTGTAGGTCTACAGTAACAAGCTACAGTCAGCATCCAGTTAGACTGGACAGGAAAGAGAATTAAGCAATCGCCTAGCCTGACACCATTCTAGGCAATACAATGTGTATCCATGCACCTCTAAAGCTCACCAATTACGTTGTCCATTTCTTATAGGTTGCACTTTCATCACTTTATTCCAACATAACACTTTTTTTTTAAGTTTTTGCAACAGCATAATTATATTCTGAATCACCAGCATCACCAGCATCACCACCTCACTACCTAAACTTAACCTATGAAGTAGTTTGCAGGGGAGGAAGCTCACCAAACATGCAGGCTTGTAGTGTGGTGTGCTTGAATGGCTTCTTGCTTTCTGAACAACGCTTGTCTTTCTTTCCAGCCCAGTTGAACCCACTGGCCAGGGCGTTGGTCATAGCAGTTTTCAACATCAGTCTGATCAGGTTCTCTGAATTGGTGCCTCCTACCAAAGCCAGGCGAGAAATCTAAATCAGAGAGAAGAAAATGAAGGCCCTGCGTTAGAAACAGCATAACGTTTATTTTATGAACACAGAGCAACCAACTTGTTTATACACACACTTTATGCATGCACTGATATTCCAGCCCATACCAGTCATTAGGTTTAACCACATTAACCCTCCTGTCCATATGTAAACGGTATATTTGAACAATTTCAAAATGTTTCATAAATAGCAGATATACAAGCTCTAACACGTTTTGAACTAGAAAGTGCTAAACACATTTTTCCCCTGAACAAGACCACACTGAAACGATCTACATTTGATAAATGAATGCAGTTCAATAAATTACCATCTTTTGACGGACTGATTGCTCCATCAGTAATGATTCTGCCTCATTGAAGTCTTGTTCACTGGCGATTGGCAGCTGGAAGTGGAGCATAGTGGTTGTGGTGGCCACCCCGTGTCCCCTGGTCCCACCAGATATGTTGCCCTCAGCCAACTCGGTCTTGATGAACTGCACATCTCTGGATAGATCCTTCACCACGACAAGTAATTCAGCAAGCATTGAATTCATCTTCTGGATGGTAAGGTCTTCAGAAGAAGAGTTAAAATCATTAAGTGAGAAATAAAAATAAGCAGCAAATCACACGAGGAATTACACCATGTCCAATAGACTTGCCTTTCATAAGCTGCCCGTCATCGCCGGCCATCTGTCTACGCTGTGAAACACCAGATTGCCCTGAGCTGTATCCTGACATCGCTGTAGAAACAAAATCATAGTTATATATTTCACTATAGTTTGACTGCATTGGATCAAACTGGTGGTAGTTCCCTCTAAAATGGCATACCATTTTGTGCATGTTGTGAGAGACCAGGTGGACTGTAGTATTGCCCCGAGCTGCATCCCGACATCCCTGTAGAAACAAATCATTATATTTAAAAATACAAAATCTGACTTGTCAGTCAAATTAACATACATGTCATAATCACTAACACCGGTTCCTGACAGGCAGCAAGCGAGCGAACTGGAGACGAAATCGCACACGACACTGTCCTGATATGACGCAGCGCGTGTCCGAGTGTGTGTTACCTGGATTCTCGACCAATAAAAAGTGTTTAGGGGCGGGACTCTGCTGCGTAATCGCTCAACTAGAGACACAGCGAGCGAATATTTGAGGGGTGAACGACATCGCTGCTCAGTTCACTGTCGCTCGCGGCAGGTCAGGATAGTCTGATTGAAACGAATACATTTTAATCACTTTTTCTCGCTCGCTCGCGTCGCTCTATGTCAGGAAGGGGTGTAAGGAGTTGTATCCCCGTCTCTCAAAACACTGTTACTGAAAGAGTACAGTATCATACCACTACTTGCACTTTGTCGATCTTGCAGCTGCTGGACATGTGAGGCCTGCTGCTGCTGGTGGTACTGTACAATATCAAATCCTGGCATCTCGGCTGAAACACAGTAGGAAATACACAAAGTTATTAGCAAATGACGCTATTGTAATCCCCCATGTGAGAAAATGTTTGATTTCCATTCAGCTGATTTCACGTGCACTGCCAAATACTACTTTAATAAAAATATCAAAGACAATGCGAGACAATACAGATATTTTAAACATGCCAGAATATTATGTTATGAGATTGCTTGATAACTCACCATTATGTTGAGTTAGCGATTGCCGGTAGTTGCTAGTAACCAGATCTACAAAGGGGAAATGTAAAATAAGTTGCGACTCAAACATGGTGGAAATTGTGCTCAATATAAAAGCATTATGTACAACTACACATTTTTATTGTGACATTGCTTGCAAGTTGTGAAGGCTTTGAATTTTTGTAGTGGGCTGGCATGCACATTGTAAACATGTATTCTGTTGCATGCATGATGCCAGCGACCTGCCAGCAAGCTCCTCACAAGAACACAGATATGGGTTCACTTACTGTTATTTGGATCAGGAGTCTGCAACGAATCTAAATAGCTGTAGATCATGCCACCATCCAAATAATCTAAAAAAGGTAAGCCAGGGTGAGAATTGAAGATGCTACAAATCATGTTTAAACAGTCATCTAGTTGGCATTTTAACATTCATAGCAACATACCATTCATTGTAGGCTCTTGGCCAACAACTGGAGGGTTGCCGGATCTTAGCGGCTTACGAGACCGGCTCGATTTTGGAGTCTGTCCTACAACATATTTTAGTTGGCATGTTATTCACAATGTATATATTTTGGGCCAACTATAGAATAACTGCAAGAAATGCAGAAGTCCAATCAAATTAAAATGCTCAATTTGTCGGTACATGGTCAGACTAATTTGTTTAACTGTTTATTATTATTATTATTATTATTATTATTATTATTATTATTATTATTATTATTATTATTATTATTATTATTATTATTATTATTATTATTATTATTATTATTATTATTATTATTATTATTATTATTATTATTATTATTATTATTATTATTATTATTATTATTATTATTATTATTATTATTATTATTATTATTATTATTATTATTATTATTATTATTATTATTATTATTATTATTATTATTATTATTATTATTATTATTATTATTATTATTATTATTATTATTATTATTATTATTATTATTAACTGTAGCAGTGATCATTTCCAAAGTGCCTATATAAAATAAATGCATTGCATCAATACCTGGGAAACCCACATCAGGTGCTTTGGCAAAACGTTTTCTTTTGGCGTCGCCACTCGAGTCATCAGAGTCCGAGTGCACATACTGCTGATTTGGCCTAAAAAAAAGTATATATATACACACATATAAATAAATGTAGTTATGATACTACGTTTATTAGTCAAGGCTAAAGTCTGAATACATAGGCCCTCAGGCCACTGTGTGTTATCCTTTTAGCACTACTTGCAACTACAACAGCAGTGCCATTATTTACAACACCCTAGGGAGAGTTGTCCCTTTAACAAAGTGAACACTGTACCTGGATCTTCTTTTCTGGCGGAGATCTCCTTCGTCCTCAGATTCAATTTCAGAGGTTGGACACATAGTTGAGGTGTACTTGGTCTCTCGTTTTGTGGCCTCATCATGGGTCTCTGGAAAGAGCAGAGAGAAAATGACAATTAACATATCTGCAGTCCAGTGTTTAACGAAAAAATATATGTACCTCTTATCATATGTGCATCGTCACAATTTGCGTCCTCACTTTTTGTGTATGTGTTGCACGAAATACTCACCACACGTAGTAAGCTCACGTACATCCTTATAGGTGATCCATTTATCATCTGGTTGCAGTCCATCTCGAAGGGCTTTTGTGAGCTTTATGTGTTTAGGGGGCCATAACACAGTCTGGTCTTTAGCATTAAACCAGCTCTCTAGAACTACTGCTGTCCCACCATTTGGGAACTGTACAACTGACCACAGCACCACCTCACCATTCATCTTCAAAGGGCTGAAATGAGAATTTACGGTACTCATAATGATCTCTCCTTACAAGCCATTCCCATACCGTCCTAAACCAGCCACAGGACCAAAGCAATATAATCCAGCCGAAAAGGGCTCTGTAGTCGTCGGTGTAGGTTATCCAGTGTACATATCCACACGGTTCTCGTCTAGGGCTCCTCGGATGGCGGCACAAGGTTAGGCCGCCCAGCCTGGATAAGCACACTAGCTCGGTACGATGAAACGTTGGTAATGCTGGTCACTGTAGAACGGTAGCCGCACGATACACTATACATAATAGACTAATACTTAATAATAGAATAGGTCGAACTCGACGATACAGCGTTAAACTCTGACACTTCAGCTATCAATTCGCACGCGGTCTCAAGGCTCTATTTTGGGGCAAAACGGGCACACTTCACAGCACGTTGTATCGTGGTGAAGGCTTCAACTTATTGGGGTAACTAACTGCTGTATCCACCTGCAACGTATTTATACGTCTTAGCGGTGACTTTGAACTAGACATTGGGGGTATGGCCGTGGCGCCTAGGGGGGTTGCTGTCCAATAGGAGAACGAATATTATGGTCTGGCCTATACTAGGTAAAGGGATATTCCGTGTATATGTACAAAGAATATACAAGGGATATCAGACGATATACAAATACTATACAATATATCTCAAGTAATAAATATATATATTCGGTTTAATCTGACCCTTTGTAACAGCCGCCTCCTAATTAGTCCGCACAAAATGTCTGCATTTTTGAAGCATTTAAAGGAAAACTCCAACATTTTGTGAAATTAGCTTATTTGACATCTTCCCTGGAGTTATAAGAAGATACATACCTTTTTCGTCTCTCTGCATGCATTGGGCTTAGGGAACGCCTGGACAGTTAGCCTAGCTTAACTTCATCACTGGAAGTGGGGCAGACATCTAACCTAGTTCACTACAGTCAGGAAATATACTCCAAATACAATCAAAATACAACTCCCAAACGTTCCCGTAAACATGTTGTGACCTGTGTATTTACCACGTCTCCCAGTTACACAAGTCACACAATATTTACCACGTCTCCCAGTTACACAAGTCACACAAGTCTCCCAGTCACACAAGTCACACAAGTCTCCCAGTCACACAAGTCACACAAGTCTCCAAGTCACACAAGTCACACAAGTCACACAAGCCCAAGTCTCCAAGTCACACGAGTCACACAAGTCTCCAAGTCACACAAGCCCAAGTCTCCAAGTCACACGAGTCACACAAGTCTCCAAGTCACACAAGTCTCCCAGTCACACAAGTCTCCAAGTCACATGAGTCACACAAGTCTCCAAGTCACACAAGTCTCCAAGTCACACAAGTCTCCCAGTCACACAAGTCTCCAAGTCACACGAGTCACACAAGTCTCCAAGTCACACAAGTCACACAAGTCCAAGTCACACGAGTCACACGAGTCACACAAGTCTCCCAGTCACACAAGTCTCCAAGTCACATGAGTCACACAAGTCTCCAAGTCACACAAGTCTCCAAGTCACACAAGTCACACAAGTCCAAGTCTCCAAGTCACACGAGTCACACAAGTCTCCAAGTCACACAAGTCTCCAAGTCACACAAGTCACACAAGTCCAAGTCTCCAAGTCACACAAGTCTCCAAGTCACACAAGTCACACAAGTCACACAAGTCCAAGTCACACGAGTCACACAAGTCTCCAAGTCACACAAGTCACACAAGTCACACAAGTCACACAAGTCCAAGTCACACAAGTCACACAAGTCACACAAGTCTCCAAGTCACACAAGTCACACAAGTCTCCAAGTCACACAAGTCTCCAAGTCACACAAGTCACACAAGTCACACAAGTCACACAAGTCACACAAGTCTCCAAGTCACACAAGTCACACAAGTCTCCAAGTCACACAAGTCTCCCAGTCACACGAGACTCATGTGACTGGGAGACTCGTGTGACTTGTGTGACTGGGAGACGGGGTAAACACACAGGTCACAACATGTTTACAGGAACGTTTGGGAGTTGTATTTGGAGTATATTTCCTGACTGTAGTGAACTAGGCTACTGTAGTGAACTAGGCTAGATGTCTGCCCCACTTCCAGTGATGAAGTTAAGCTAGGCTAACGGTCCAGGCGTTCCCTAAGCCCAAAGCATGCAGAGAGACGAAAAAGGTATGCATCTTCTTGTCCAACTCCAGGGAAGATGTTAAATAAGCTAATTTCACAAAATGTTGGAGTTTTCCTTTAAGCGTTTCAATTGGCCAGCCAAACATGTTATCTGTGTACATGTAATATTGTACTAATTGTGTATTTATTAATGAGGTAAGTTATGCCCCAAAATCCGAAGTTAGAGTCAGTGTGTCAATATAGTTACTGCACTTTAGCTTTGTAGGGCAGTATGGTTATGCTGTTAAATGAAGTAGTGGTATTGCAATGGCACCATCTCCGTCTGGAGAGAGAAGACATTTGCGCTTGATATAGCGAAGTTTACCTATCCCTATATCTTCTTGCAAGCCACTGACCTTGTATGTACCAATGTATGATGATTCACAGGGATACATGTAGTATGGCTGTTTGTGTCTGTAATTTCTGTACATGTGGAATTTCAGACAACCTTTTCACTACCTGTTGTAGAGGCTGATGTGGCTTGCGTAGAAGATGCTTAATTTGTGACAGGATCTGTGTTCTCTAAAGAGTGATGGTTTGTCCTTGAATTAGCAGCAACAATTAACTTATAATCAGTGAGGATAGCCTGCTCTGTCTCTCTCACTAATTTGTTGACTCTACGTCTTTTAGCCCGAGAATAAGATGACATAGTGATGAGGTGCTGTAGTCAATGTAATGGTACATACATTGTGCTATTTACTTGGCTAGAACAGGTCTTTGCTTCAATTGCTGCAACGTGCGGCTTCTTGAAAGTGGTACGTGATTCTGGAAAAAGAAAGAAAAAAGGGAGGAGGGTCGACATTAATGTGCTGCATTGCAATGTGCAGGGTGAAACGCTTGCATAATTCTACATTTTTATCAATATCAAGAGAGTCCATTATTATATTATTGTTATATTGTTCATTAGAAAATACCATGTATATAACCAAACGTCTAACTACTGTATATAGTCAATGTAATGGTACATAAATTGTGGTATTTACTTGGCTAGAACAATTAAGTCGTTGCTTCAATTGCTGCAACATGCGGCTTCTTGAAACTGGTACGTGATTCTGGAAAAAGAAAGAAAAAAGGGGGGAGGGTCCTGATTAATGTTCTGCATTGCAATGTGCAGGGTGAAACGCTTGCATAATTCTACATTTTGATCAATATCAAGAGAGTTCATTATTATATTATTGTTATATTGTTCATTAGAAAATACCGTGCATATAACCAAACGTCTAACTATATACTATCTGTATGTCATGCATGTCCCTCCCTATGCCATAAATGTCATCATGTGTATGTCATAAATGTCACTATGAATTGAAAATGGGGGACCCTGATGTAAACGAGACAAAAACGTCTTTCTCTGGTCTGCATCCCCTTAACAATTGTGTGTATTGAGCCATATTGTATTGTACCCTCAACATTAGCAGGACCAGTGGCACGCCAAACAGCCTGCAAACTACCTGGCGTTCTATCGCCATGCTCTAAGACAAACTCTAACCTTAACCAACTTAGAAAGAGTGCCTAAGCTTAAAGGGGAGATGAAGCATATAGCGATATAAACATAGTCATAGCAAATTAGTATTTAGATAAGCCACAGAAAAAAATCACGTTATAAAAATAAGCAGTTTCTAAGAAAAAACTATTTGTTATGTGAAGCGCTTTATCAACATGGGCGCCGCCATTTTGTTTGGTGACATCACCGTCGCGGTGCATTTAGCTAGCTGGCTACCTAGCCGCAGCCGGGATTCAAAGCCAACTAACCGGCTAACCCAGCTCGCTAAATACTGCATGTAGCTAGCAGAACTGTAAAATTAGTTTGAACAGCCAGGAGCAATACAAAAAGAAACACGCGGTCCCGTTGTCTGGTAGGCAACGTTGCATTTACGGATCCACGTGTTTACTAGGCCAGCTAGCGCGTGCTTCCTTGACTACTTCCTGTTCACCCAATAAGCATGCTTTTGATTGGCTGAGTCGCACAACATCATTCAGTACCAACGCACGCAATTGGACCACGCAATTTCTGTTCGTTTGGCGCTAGAATATATTTACATCGAAATAACTTAAACAACCGTACGATTCCACTTGCACACTCTCCAGAGTTATATTAAGCACACGCTAACGAATATTCATGAATATTTATCTTAGTTGACGTATATATATATTTACCTACCAAACTGCAGCATAAGCACATGCACAACGCCGTCAAGATCCACTGGTCACACTCACAATAACGTTATTTTTCACAGAACACAGTTAAGATAAAAGTAATATAGCCAAAACTTACTGTAAAGCACTCAGTAGAATCAAATCCGGGGGATCCAGACGTGCTGTTCTGTTGCCATGCAGTTCACATTGAGAGAGTGCTCAGCTGCATGCTGGGACGTACCATATCTGTTTAAATTGGGGGGGGGGATTCGGATCGGTCCAACGTAATGACGACAAACAGCATACGTTGAACAGCATACGTTGATTCAACATTTATTAGATATTGGCATTTCAATCATTAAAATGCAACCACAAAACAATATTGATTCAATGACATGTTTTCAACATTAGTCAATTGCTTCAGCGGTTAATGGGTGATTCACCATCAATCGTCGACCTTAACCAAAAATCAAGCATTTTGACCATAAATCAACATTGAATTAACACCTTTTGCTATCTGGGGAGGAATCAGTATAGTTTTGTTGTTTTGGTGACTTTGTTCACATGGGTGGTTTACTCTTTATTTTTAATGAGCAGTAGTTTTAGAGTGGCCACTTTAAATTTGAATGGGACAAGGGACATAAAGAAAAGAGCTATTTTATATGAAATGATCAAAGTGAAAAGCATTGATGTTATGTTGGTGCAAGAAACCCATAGTGATATGTTAAATGAAATAGACTGGAAAACAGAATGGAAGGGTGAGGTGGTTTTAAACTCCCTGACCTCAGTGAGTGGGGGGATTGGCATTTTGTTCTCAAAACGTTTTGTACCAATATCTTATGAGATACAGAAAGTGGAGGGGAGGCTAAAGCCAAGTTTGAAAGGCATACTATGGTTTTTATTAATATTTATGCGCCCGTGGTTGGTTCAGAGAGAACCTTTTTTTTAAATGAGCTCAATGACACTCTGATGAGTTGTAATTCTGATGATTTTTTATTTCTGGGTGGTGATTTTAATTGCATTCAGAATTTTTTTTTTTTAGACAGGAATCACACTGAACCTCAGAGAATCACAGATGATCTTTAAATCAACTCATAGAAATGCATGATCTTGTAGACATTTGGAGAAGGCTAGATGACAACAAAAGACAATATACTTGGACTCATGTTAGAGAAAATGTAATTTCTCTAGCTAGGTTGGATAGGTTTTATTGTTTTAAACATCATTGTGGAGTTGTTAAGATGTGTACAATTATGCCTGTAGGTTTTACTGATCATTCGTTGGTTTTAAGTGATGTTTTTATTTCAAGGGTAAATTGGCACTTTAACTCCACATTACTGTGTGATGTTAATTTTAAGGAGACTTTTATTTTTGTTTTTGGAAAAGGTTTAGGGGTGAAAAACAGGATTTTATGTCCCTGAGGCAGTGGTGGGACTGTGGGAACGTTCAGATAAAACAGTTGTGTCAGCAATACACTCTTAATGTCACATGGGACATTACAAGGTCAATGAGAGATCTAGAGGCTGAGATTGAGGGCCTTCAGAATGTGTTTGAGTCCTCACGGAATCGAGGACATTTTGAAGTCCTCAAATCCAAAAAAAGTATGCTTAATTAAAGATCTGCTAGGCATAAAAGCACAGGGAGCATTGGTTCGGTCGAGGTTCCAAAGTGCTAATTTTATGGATGCGCCTTCCAGTTGTTTTTTTGGTATGGAAAAGAAAAATGGACATAGCCGATTTCTACACACTCTGCGTACGGCTGAAGGACGAGAGTTAATAGAGGATGGAGAGATTCGGCAGGAAGCAGTGAGGTTGTATTCACAATTGTATAAAAGTGAATATAAAGAGAATGAACCGTTGTTTGATTCTTTTTGCGAGGGTCTTCCGAAGATCTCTGATGAAGAGAATACCGGTCTCGGAGAACCTCTAGGGTCTAAATGAACTGTACACAGCACTGCAGGGAATGGAGGGGGGGAAAGCCCCTGGCATTGACGGACTGGCCATTGAGTTTTATAAAGCTTTCTGGGAGGAGATGGGTGAAGATCTGCTGGAGGTGCTCAATGAGAGTTTTGAGGACATGTCCTTGCCTTTGAGCTGCAGGAGAGCTGTGATAACTTTGTTACCCAAAAAAGGAGATCTGCAAGACATTAAGAACTGGAGGCCTGTTGCGATTCTCTGGTCGGATTACAAGCTCCTGTTGAAAGCCCTGGCCAACAGACTCAGGGAGGTGATGGGAGAAATTGTACATAAAGATCAAACATACTGTGTGCCTGGCAGGTCTATTATAGACAATGTGTCTCTAATTAGGGATGTTTTCGATGTCTTTAGTTCATTAGGCTTAGATGTTGGTCTTATTTCACTGGACCAAGAAAAAGCAGTGAAATGGGCCTGGTCTACAAGATACACTATACGACTAAGGTACCCATGTACATGTCAAAATACTTCCCAAAGGTCAGTGAATACCACGACCACAACACCAGAGGAAGCTCAACAAATCATGTTAAACCCAGATTCGGCTCAAACAAGGGACTAAACACGTTTCGCAATTATGCCACATCAATGTGGAACGCCCTACCCAAAGCTGTAAAAGAATGTGAATCCCTACCCACATTCAAAACTGCTCTTAAAGAGCACCTACGGGAGGCTGCAATTCGAAACTGGCCACCGTAAATGCCCAAAACCCCCACCACCTCCTAATAGACAGTCTCCTCCCCACCGCATGTACATATTCCCTCCCCGCCGTATGGATATTTCTCTCCCACCCACCCACCCCCTCCTAATGTACAGTCCCCTCCCCATCATATGTATATACTCTGTCAGGATCTAGGGGTAACAGTACTGTATATTTGAATACCGTTTATGTCACAAATGTATCAGTACTAAATACCTATATGTCCCTATGCCATAAATGTCATGTATGTTGTGTATGTCATAAATGTCTATATGAATTGAAAATGGGGGACCCTGATGGAAACAAGACAAACGGCTTTTTCAGGTCTGCATCCCCTTAATTGAGCCGTACTGTATTGTACCCATTCTGCAATCTGTTAAATAAAGTTTTCATTCATTCATTCATTCACAGGGTTGAGCACCTCTATCTTTGGAAGATTTTGGACCGGTTTGGCCTCAGCCCGGGTCTTATAGCGATGATCAAAGTTTTGTACAGAGACATTAAGAGTGTATTGAAGATCAATGGTGGTTTGAGTGCTCCGTTCACTGTAGAACGAGGGGTCCGGCAAGGGTGTCCATTGTCAGGAATGTTGTACGCTATTTCCATTGAACCACTACTGCATAAGATACGGGCTGAAATCTGCGGTCTGTTTTTACCAGGTTTTAAAAATGCACAGATATTATCTGCATATGCTGATGACGTTTTAATCCTGGTCACAAACCAAAAAGATCTTCATGTTCTAGGGGAATGTGTTAGTGATTTTAGTTTTTTAACAATGGCAAGGGTAAATTGGGAAAAAAAAGCAAAGCATTAGCAGTCTGGTGGCCTACCAGTCTTATCAGGGGGCTTAACATGGAAAAAATGAGGTATCAAGTATCTGGGAATTTTTTTTAGGTGATGAGAGAACAGTAAAAAAAGAATTGGGAAGGGCTGATGCAAAAAATTAAAGGAAGATTAGATAAATGGAAGTGGTTGTTACCAAAGATGTCCTTTAGAGGAAGAGTTTTGATAATAAACAACCTGGTAGCTTCTGCATTATGGCATCGTTTAGCGATTGTATGAGGCCACCTGATTGATAAAAAGCTTGCAAGCCATCTTAGTGGATTGAGGGGGGCAAGGTTTAATACACATAGAGAGTAGAATGGCAACCTTCCGTCTTCAGTTTGTACAAAAATACTTCACATATGCAGGCAACATTCTTGTGTGGAGAGATGTTGCAAGTGTCATTTTAAGGAGGGTAAATGAGTTCGGGTTTGATGCTGGTTTGTTTTTAATGGATGGTCATTTGTTAAATTTGTCAGAATTGTCTCCATTCTACAAAGGGGTTTTTAAAGCATGGAATTTATTTAAAAGGAAAATGTCTGAGCCTGCTCTTTCATTGTATTGGTTGTTGGAGGAACCTCTTGTCGGTGGGGCAATAATGGACATTACGGACAGTTCAACACCAGGCCTCAGACACATACAGAGCAAAAACGGAATACTCACGCTGGGGAAAATTGTGGATGTAGCTGGGCCAAGGTTAAAGGATGGACATGCTGTGGCTAAACTGCTGGGTCTGAATTCAGTTCGACAAATGGATTATATTTTAAAACGGTGGGCTGAAAGACTGTCTTTGGAAGATTTAAAACTTTTGAGGATGTACTGTGTGGGAGAGGAGATCCTGTATGAAGAGGACCCTTTTCCAGAGGTGGAACTTTATACAGATGTTAATGGCTGTGCTGAGCGCCTTTTGACAAAACATGTTCGAAAGGACTGGATTTATATACTGTCGGTGGCAAAGTTTTTTACAAATGTTGTGTCAAAGCTCTCAACGCGGGCAAGCTAAATGAAAAAGAGGACTCTGTGTGGAGAAAAATAATTTATGTGAACTGTGTTTTAAGTCCAGGATGGAGAGCATTGTGTAAACTCCCATCAAAAAAAAGAACTGGGGATTTACAGCGGAGGATTCTCCATGGAGCTGTTGCTGTAAACGCTTTTATTTCTGTTGTGAATCCTAATGTATCAAATAAGTGTCCTTTCTGTGGAAGCGTGAAAAATATTTTCCATTGTTTTTTAGAGTGTGGTAGGCTTGAGCTCTTATTTGATACATTAAGAATCTTGTTTTTGTCTCTTAACGAGGAGTGGTCTAAGGCTGTTTTTATATTTGGAGCTGGGTACAGGAGAAGCAATGCTTTTAAGTGGAAACTGTTAAAGTTCCTGTTGGTTGAAGCAAAAATGGCAATTTATCTTACAAGAAAAAACTAAATCGAAAGGGAAGTGGTTCAGGAGTTGACCAGTGTGTTTTTAGCAATGGTAAGAGCAAGGGTCTGGATAGATTTTAGATTCTATAAGGAGATGAAAAATGTAGATACTTTTGTGGAACAGTGGTGTTACAAGGAGGTTATTTGCTCGGTGGTGGATGAGGAGTTGGCATTCTGCGATGTTTTCATGTGAATGTGCCATAGGTTTTTTTTGTGGTTTCGTGGTTGTGTTGTTGAGTTTGCAGTTTTTTGTTTTTGTTTTGTTGAGATGTGAGGTATTTGTTTGGATTGTATCCCTTGTAGTATTGGTGTGTAAATAAAGTTTTTTTTATAAAATCAAAAAAGTCCCTCTCTCTCTCTCTCTCTCTCTCTCTCTCTCTCTCTCTCTCTCTCTCTCTCTCTCTCTCTCTCTCTCTCTCTCTCTCTCTCTTCCCCCTCTCTCTCTCTCTCTCTCTCTCTCTCTCTCTCTCTCTCTCTCTCTCTCTCTCTCTCTCTCTCTCTCTCTCTCTCTCTCTCTCTCTCTCTCTCTCTCTCTCTCTCTCTCTCTCTCTCTCTCTCTCTCTCTCTCTCTCTCTCTCCACTCAGGCAGGTGAGGAACTCTCTCTCTGTGCCTCTCTCTCTGTTTCTGTCTAGCCTCTAGCTTCTTTATCTTTATTTATCTCCCTCTCTATGTCTCTATCTCCCCCACTATCTTTCTCCCCGACACCATCTCACTTACTCTACACCCCTCCCCCCTCTGTCTCTATATCTATTCTCGTTGTTGTACCCCCCCCCCCTCGGCTCACGGCTCCAGGAATGAGGTGATGTTGGTGTGACGGGGGGCAGCGTGTCCAGGCAAACAGAGCGCGCCCACATAGGCTGACAAGATGAACGTGCTGCTCCGAAGGTGGGCCAGGAGACAACTAACATATTATTATTATTATCATCATAATAACATCGATTGGCTGTCTGGTGTCCATTCAGCTCCCACAGAACCGGCACAAATAATATATCACTGAGACCTACTGAGGATCTGTCTGTACTCATGCATCATGGGTATTCACTGGGTCCAATCGATTGCCGTTCTGGAGGTTTATGTGAGTTGATGCACATAGTGGTAAATGTAGTGATATATAGTTTCAAGTTTTCAAGTTTCTTTAATATTTGTCATACAGAAGTACAGAATACTTTTATACAAAATGCTTCTTACTGTTACGCTCCAGAGACTGTGCAAGACAAGATAAGTATGAAATAAAATAACATAGTAAAATTAGAAGTAAAAAAATGAGGTCACAGTGTTCAGTTTAGACATATGTACAATGTTCGATGCAGAATAGACGTAGTTACCATACAATATACAATACTGTGCAGTGTACTAATATACAATACTATATAGTGCAAAGCAGAAATGGGACGAGGTGCAATTTAGGTACAATTCACAGTAGGTGTACGAGTTGTAGTGCAAATCCTTTATCAATAAATATAAAGTGTAAAGTGTGTTTGTGTGATCTAAAGTGTGGAGAGTGGGTGCTGCAGTGTGTTGTTTGTTTGAGTGAGTGTGTGCGTGTGGGTGTGTGTGCTGTGTGCATTTGATGGTTGTTGCATAGTGTTTATTGTTCGTTTAGCAGCCTGATGGCCTGGGGATAGAAGCTTCTTCTGAGTCTTTCTGTGCTCGCCTTAAGACTCCGGTATCGCTTGCCTGACCGCAGCAGTTCAAAGAGGCAGTTGTTCGGGTGGCTCGAGTCCTTAATAATTCTCTTAGCCTTCCCCTTGCACCGCTTGTTGTAAATGTTCTGGAGGGTGGGAAGCCCCCCTCCAATTGTGCGTTCGGCTGAACGTGTCACTCTTTGTAGTCTGCTACGGTCTTGTGCAGTGCTATTCCCAAACCAGGAGGTGATGTTGCCGGTCAGGATGCTCTCTATTGTACATGAGTAGAAGTTCCTAAGGATCTTCTGACTGACTTGGAACTTCCTTAGGCGCCTGAGGAAGTAGAGGCGTTGTCGTGCCTTCTTCACAACACTGTCAATGTGTGTGGTCCATGTCAAGTCCTCGGATATGTGGGCTCCGAGGTACTTGAAACTGTTCACTCTCTCAACCGGTGCCCCGTCGATGCTGAGGGGGCTGTAGTCCTTGACCCCCGACCTCCTGAAGTCCACAATCATCTCTTTTGTTTTGCTGACGTTCAGGGAGAGGCAGTTCTCCTGACACCACTGTGACAGGTTCTCTACCTCTTCCAGGTAGGCCCTTTCGTCGTTGCCAGAGATCAGGCCCACCACTACTGTGTCATCAGCAAATTTGATGATGGTGTTGTTGTTCCGCTGTGCTACGCAGTCATGTGTGTACAGGGAGTAGAGGAGGGGGCTCAGAACACAGCCCTGGGGGGCCCCTATGTTGAGCGTGATGGATGAGGAGGTGCAGTTGCCGGCTCTTACCACCTGGGGTCTGCCCGTCAGGAAGTCCAAGACCCACTGGCAGAGGTCAAAGTTCAAGCCCAGGTCCCTGAGCTTGGCCATGAGTTTGGAGGGGACTATGGTATTGAATGCTGAGCTGTAGTCGATGAACAGCATTCTCACATAGTTCCCCTGCCTCTTGTCCAGGTGTGATGCTGCTGTGTGCAGCACATGGGCTATGGCGTCCTCCGTGGACCTGTTGGGGCGATATGCAAATTGCAGAGGGTCCAGGTTGATGGGGAGGGAGGAACAGATGTAGCCCTTCACTAGCCTCTCAAAGCACTTCATGGCTATGGAGGTGAGGGCTACAGGGCGGTAGTCGTTGAGGCAAGCGGGCATAGATTTTTTGGGTACTGGGATGATGGTGGACTTCTTCAGACAGGTGGGGATGACAGCCTGTTCCAAGGACAGGTTGAAGATGTCAGTGAATACCGGGGCCAGTTGGTCGGCACAGACTTTTAGGACGCGGCCGGGGATGCTGTTCGGTCCTGCTGCCTTCCTGATATTCACTTTTTTAAAGATCCGTCTCACCTCATGCTCTGTTACCCTGAACACTGAGTCTCCATCAGCAGACCCCCCCCCCCCCCCCCATTGCCGTGGTTTGTAGGCTGGTGTTGTTATTCACAGCCTCAAACCTCGCATAGAAGGAATTGAGATCATTTGCTAGTGTATCTATTGTCTATTGTTTGATGTACATAGTGTATCTATTGTCTATTGTTTGATGTACATAGTGTATATATTGTCTATTGTTTGATGTACATAGTGTATCTATTGTCTATTGTTTGATGCACATAGTGTATCTATTGTCTATTGGTTGATGTACTGTCATAATCACGGCGAGAGCCTTCCTCACCCCTCCTTCCACACCCTTATATGGGCAGCATCCGACCCCAGCATTCCCACGCTGCCAGAGGGACATCAATCAGCGCGGCTGTGAGGGATTCCCTCATCAACAGCCCCTACTTCAACCCACGGATCCTGTCATCCCTCGTCGCAGTGTTATCCTAACAACCTAGGTACGACGACGCACACTAGCCTTGCTACTCCTTCCTTGTTGCCTGCCTTGTCCTAATCTTTGTTCTCCCTGTGCCCAGGACCACCGCTCCCAAGCTACGCCGTCTCCCGAGACACCACCCACCTGGACGCTACTGTGCTGCACGAGGAGTGCACCTGCCGCGTCTATTTGCACATTCCGGTAATTGCATACCTGTCTGCTTGGTGCCTACATTAAAACCAACCTAAAATGCTGCATTCTCTCTCCTCCTGTGTTCTGCTATTGGGCTCTGCCACTGCTGCCCTAACAGAACACTGCGACTAAATGACGAGTCCAGCATCACAGGATTCCGGAGAATGCAGAGAGTTCCAGACCATCATCAACGGACACGCCACTCTACACACACGCTCACTAGAGGAGACCACTGCCCAACTTCGCGCTCTCACGCTCAGCTCTGCGGAGCGAGACAAACAATGTAACCGTTTTGATGCATACATCTCTGCCCAGCCAACCCCACCTGTCGCGCCCCCGTACAGGGAGCCACATGTCCCCGCACCAGAACGCTACGACGGGGACGTCTCTAAATGTTGTGCCTTTATTTTTATTCTTGACTGGTATTCGCACCTTCCAAAGTGATAAATCTAAAATCGCTTACCTGTCGGGTCTGCGCAAGGGTCCTGCGTTAGAATGGGCAACAGCTCTCCACTTCAGTCGGTCCTCCCTCTGCAATTAGTTCTCTGCATACATCGCAGACATGCAAAAGGTCTTCGACCACCCTCCCGGGGGCTCGGATAGTTCTGCTGGCTTGTTCGCCATCCGCCAGGGAAACCACAGCGTGAGCGAATATTCCATTGAATTCCGTATCCTAGCAGTGGGCTCCGGGTGGAATGACATTCCGTTAAGATGGGCATTCCGTCAAGGCCTCAGCGACGTTCTAAAAGACGAGTTGGCATCCAAAGAACGACCGAACTCCCTGGACAAGCTAATTGATTTAGCCAGAGAACTGGACTTCGCGAGCACCACCGTGAAAAAGCTAGCGGCACCCGCCCTCCGTTGTCCAATTCATCTCGCTCTCCTCCCCGCAGGCGCGCTGCACGCGTCGAGCACAACCCCTCTGAGCCAATGGAACTTGACCGGTCTCACCTTCATCTGAACGAACGCCTCCACAGGCTCAAAACGGGGGCATGTATTTACTGCGGTCAGCTCGGTCACTTCCTCGATTCATGTCCGCTTCGCCCAAACGGCGGGGCTCGACAGTAATGCTGGGCGCATGTTCGAGCCTAAATTATGTACCCAGCTCCGGTCCCAATATGCAATTCAGTGCCACGCTGTGTTGGAATGGCCAGTCGCTTCCCCTGTCCGCGCTGGTTGATTCAGGCGCTGACGAAAACCTCATTGACACTGGCGTCGTGTCCCGCTTCCGCATAGCTACCGACACGTTGCCTATCCCCCGCGATGCCCACGGTCTAAATGGGATGCTACTCTCACGGATAACTCATCACACCAAGCCACTCCGCCTGCTGCTCTCAGGGAATCACAACGAGGTTATTCGTTTTCACGTCACTAGTTCCCCCCATAATCCTATTGTACTCGGCATGCCCTGGTTGAAGTTACACAACCCAGTGATAAACTGGCCAACTCGTTCGGTCGTGAGCTGGAGCGCTCACTGCCATGCTACCTGCCTACAGTCTGCTCTGCCACCACTGGAGGTCGCTGGTTCTCACATTCCCAACGAACCCATTGACCTTTATACTATCCCTCCAATTTATCATGATCTAGAGGCTGTTTTTAGTAAACAGCATGCTCTCTCCTTGCTACCCCATCGCCTGTACGACTGTGCCATTGACCTGCTCCCGGGAGCCCTGCTCCCCGCTAGTCGCCTGTTCAATCTCTCGCGCCCGGAGAGGGAGTCCATGGAGAAATACGTCGACGAGTCCCTGGCCTCAGGCATTATCACCCACTCTTCCTCTCGGCGCTGGTTTATTTTTCGTTTCCAAGAAGGATGTTTCCCTTCGCCCCTGTATTGACTACTGTGGCCTCAACAACATCACGGTCAAGAACAAGTACCCCCTGCCGTTGATTAACTCTGCTTTTGAACCCCTGCAAGGTGCCACAATTTTTACAAAGCTGGACCTCAGGAATGCCTATCACCTCGTCCGTGTCCGGGAGGGGGATGAATCGAAGACAGCCTTTAAGACACCACTCGGTCACTTCGAGTACAAGGTAATGCCCTTTGGGCTGACCAATGCCCCTGCTCTCTTCCAGGCCCTTGTCAATGACGTTCTCCGTGATGTCCTTAACCGCTCTGTTTTTGTTTATTTGGATGACATTCTGAATTTTTTCCGCTCTATGGAAGAGCACGTCCAGCATGTCTGCCGGGTCCTCCAACGCAAGTTGTTCGTCAAGGCGAAGAAGTGTGAGTTCCACGTCTCCTCCATCGGGTTCCTTGGCTACATAATAGAGGGCGGCCAGATCTGGGCGGACCCCGAGAAAATCAAGGCAGTGTCGGACTGGCCCAGACCCACCAACATCAAACAGCTCCAACGCTTCCTGGGATTTGCTAACTTCTATCAGCGTTTCATCAGGGACTACAGCCGGGTTGCTGCACCCCTCACCCAACTCACTTCACCCTCCGTGCCCTTCGTCTGGTCCGCTAAGGTGGACTCCGCCTTCTCCAAGCTGCATAGGCGCTTCACCTCCGTGCCCATCCTCGTCCAGCCGGACACGTCCCGCCAGTTCGTGGTGGAGGTGGACGCCTCGAGTACCGGGGTGGGGGCGGTCCTCTCCCAGCGCTCCGCTTTCGACCAGAGACTACACCCCTGCGCCTTCTTCTCTTGCCGCCGGACCCCGGCGGAGGTCAACTATGATATTGGGAACCAGGAGCTCCTGGCAGTCAAGCTGGCCTTGGAGGAATGGAAGCACTGGCTGGAGGGTTCAGAGATCCCCTTCCTGGTCTGTACGGACCATAAGAACCTCGCCTACATCGAGACGGCCAAGCGCCTGAACTCCCGCCAGGCCCGCTGGGCGCTGTTCTTCGGCCGGTTCAATTTCACCTTGACCTACAGGCCAGGCTCCAAGAACATTAAGCCGGACGCCCTCTCCCAGCAGTTTGTCCCCGAAGGGGGTCCCTCACACCCTGACACCATCCTCCCCTCCTCCTGTTTGGTGGCTTCCGCCACCGGGGAGATACAGTCCGTCGTCCAAGAGGCCCAGCGCGCCCAGCCTGATCCAGGTAACGGCCCACCTAACCGGCTTTTTGTCCCCGACTTTGTCCGCTCCCATGTGCTCCAGTGGATCCACGCCTCCCGGTTCATCTGTCACCCTGGGGTCAACCGTACCCTATCCCTGCTGAAGCGGCACTTCTGGTGGGTCTCCATGAGGGAGGACACCTGCGCCTTCGTCCTTGCCTGCACCATCTGTGCTCGTGGGAAGGCTTCCCCCCGACCGCCTGCCGGGCTCCTCCGTCCGCTGCCTGTTCCTGTCCGGCCCTGGTCACACGTCGCCCTGGACTTCATCACCGGTCTGCCTCCCTCACACGGTAACACAGTCATTCTCACCATTGTCGATCGGTTCTCGAAGGCCGTTCACTTTGTCGCTCTCCCCAAACGTCCCTCTGCTTCAGAGACTGCGGACCTGATGGTGCTCCACGTCTTAAGCCTCCACAGGATTGATTGATTGATTGATTGAAAACTTTATTAACAGATTGCAGAATGGGTACAATACAGTACAGCTCAATACACACAATTGTTAAGGGGATGCAGACCAGAGAAAGACTTTCGTCTTGTTTACATCAGGGTCCCCCATTTTCAATTCATCAGGACATATATGACATACATGACATACAGATAGTCAGTACTGCTACATCTATACATTTATGACATACCAGATTTGCAAATACAGTACTGTTTGTGATACAGAAGGAGTCAAGAAAAGGGAGTATATACATTTGACGTAGAAACTGTACATTGGAGGAGGTTGGGTGGGGGGGGTTGGGTACACTGGGATATTGACAACCATACTGGGTAATTTACATTGGAGGTAGTTGGGGGGGGGGGCACACTGTATAAACAAGCAAAACTGTACATTGAGGGGGGGGGAGACTCTGTACAAACAAACAAAATTGTACATTGGACTATTGACAAAACCATACTAGGTAAATGACTGTACATTGGAGGGGGTTGGGTTAGGATATTTACAGGGGCCAGTGTTGAATTGCAGTCTCCCGTAGGTGTCTCTTGAGAGAGGTTTTGAAAGTGGGTAGTGATCCACATTCCTTTACAGCTTTGGGTAGGGCGTTCCACATTGATGTGGCATAATTGCGAAACGTGTTTAGTCCCTTATTTGAGCCGAATCTGGGTTTAACATGATTTGTGGAGCTCCCTCTGGTGTTGTGATCGTGGTATTCACTGACCTTTGGGAAGTATTTTGCCATGTACATGGGTACCTTGGTCGTGTAGTGTATCTTGTAGACCAGGCCCATTGCAAGTTGCTGTACTCTGTCATCTACTCTAAGCCATCCTAGGTTGTCAAAGTGGGCAGGGGTGAGGTGGGTTCTAGGAGTAAGGTCAAGCAGTAGTCTGACCAGTTTGTTTTGAGATGTTTGTAATTTTGTTTTTAGCGCCTTTGAGGTGCTTTGGTACCATGAGGTGCAAGCATAGTCGTAGTACCCCTGAATGAGTGCTCCTGCCAGAGTCTTCAGGGTATTCTTGTTTACCAGAGAGGAGATCCGGTACAAGAATCGAGTTCGTTGGTTGACTTTTTTTATTACATTGGATGCCATTTTGTCACAGGAGAGATTAGCCTCTAGGATGGAACCCAGGTAGGTAATTTCATCTTTCCTTGTGACAATATTGTCACCCACTGTAACTGAGAAGCCGTCGGTCTTGCTGAGTTTGTTATTTGAACCGAAGAGAATGGACTCTGTTTTGCCCATGTGTAATGATAGTTTGTTATCAGCGAGCCATATGCAGATTCTGCCTAGTTCCGGTGGACATCGTCTCCGACAGAGGGCCTCAGTTCATCTCCCAGGTCTGGAAGGCCTTCTGCCGAGCCCTGGGGGCCACGGTCAGCCTCTTCTCCGGATACCACCCGCAGACCAATGGCCAGTCGGAGCGGGCCAACCAGGACCTGGGGTCCGCCCTCCACTGCGTCACGACCCGCAACCCCTCTGGCTGGAGCGCCTTCCTGCCATGGATCGAGTACGCCCACAACTCCTTGTCCTCCGCTGCCACAGGTCAGTCTCCCTTTGAGTCTTCTCTGGGCTACCAGCCTCCACTGTTCCCTACCCAGGAGGAGGAGATCTCAGTCCCCTTGGTGCAGGCGCACCTTCACCGCTGCAGGAGGATATGGGAGGACACCAGGGCCGCGCTGCTCCACTCCGCTGACCAGAATCTGTGCTTTGCCGACCGCCACCGGACCCCGGACCCCAACTATCAACCAGGTCAGATGGTTTGGCTCTCGTCTCGGGACCTGCCTCTCAAATCAGTTTCCCGGAAACTCAACCCCCGTTTTGTTGGTCCCTACAAAATTCTGTCTGTCATTAACCCCTCAGTCGTCAGACTCAAGCTGCCATCCCATATGCGCATTCATCCCTCTTTCCATGTGTCCCAGTTGAAGCCGGTGGTCTCCAGTCCTCTGTCCCCTCCAGCTCCGGAACCTCCCCCTCCGCTGATCATTGATGACCATCCTGCATACACCGTCCAGCAGTTACTGGACGTGCGTCGTCGCGGTCGCGGCTACCAGTACCTGGTGGACTGGGAGGGCTACGGCCCGGAGGAGTGCAGCTGGGTCTCCCACCAGATGATCCTGTGTCCTGACCTCATCCGGGACTTCCATCGGGCTAACCCTGGCAAGCCTGGAGGGTTGCCAGGAGGCGCCCGTAGAGGGGGGGGTCCTGTCATAATCACGGGAGAGCCTTCCTCACCCCTCCTCCTTCCACACCCTTATATGGGCAACAGCCGACCCCAGCATTCCCACGCTGCCAGAGGGACATCAATCACTGGGGCTGTGAGGGATTCCCTCATCAACAACCCCTACATCAGCCCACGGATCCTGTTCCCCCTCGTCGCAGTGTTATCCTAACAACCTAGGTACGACGACGCACACTAGCCTTGCTACTCCTTCCTTGTTGCCTGCCTTGTCCTAATCTTTGTTCTCCCTGTGCCCAGGACCACCGCTCCCGAGCTACACCGTCTCCCGAGACACCACCCACCTGGACGCTCCTGTGCTGCACGAGTAGTGCACCTGCTCGCACCTATTTGCACATTCCTGTAAATTCATACCTGTCTGCTTGGTGCCTACATTAAAACCAACCTAAAACACTCCATTCTCTCTCCTCCTGTTCTGCTATTGGACTCCGCCACTGCTGCCCTAACATGTACATAGTATGTCTATTGGTTAATGTACATAGTGTATCTATTGTCTATTGGTTGATGTACATAGTGTATCTATTGTCTATTGGTTGATGTACATAGTGTATCTATTGTCTATTGTTTGATGTACATAGTGTATCTATTGTCTATTGGTTGATGTACATAGTGTATCTATTGTCTACTGTATGTACATAATAGTAAATGTATGGAGTGTATACATATATGTGGTAGGGATTGATGTGTGGGGTGTTTGGGGGGTTCGGGGGACTGACTGTTCCGGGGGGGTTCACATGCCTTCGAACGACATTATACTATTGTACTTATTTTATGCCTATTCTTAAGTCTGCAAGATTACATTGCACTACTTTTATTGTCTTTTATACCTATTATTATGTCTGCAATTTATGCATTGTTTTTTTATTTTGTCAATTTGTGTGCTGCTTTTATGCCTATGTTCATTCTATACTAATTGCTGTGGTGCACTCTGGACTGCGGTCCATGTGTGAAGAGTACTATATAGACAGTTATTCATATTTATTATTGTTATATTGTAGAAATGTTTGCATTGGATGTCTGTACGACGACGACATTGAAAATGAGGGTGACCTCAATTGTATTTTCGAGAATAAATAAAGGTTGATGATGATGATCTATTGTCTATTCAAAAAAGTTTGAGAACCCCTGGTCTATTGTTTGATGCACATAGTGGTAAATGTAGTGATACATAGTGTGAAATAGTCTATAGTACTGTTTATTCTCTCTGTCCCATCATGTCCTGTTGTCTCTGTTTCATCATGTCATTTTCTATACCCAGATGGCTAACAGTTTGCCCTCCATCAGCCTTGTCAATCTTTGATCAATTTGAAAAGTATTAAATAGGGAAGGTCCTTGGCTCACAGTTAACCAAAACTTCAGGTTTGAGCCAAATCGGAAAATAAATGCACCAATTATTCCTGTCACAGATGCACGCACACACACATACACACGGACGCACACACACACGCACGCACACACGCACACACGCACACATGCACAAATGCACACACGCACACACACACACACGCACACACACACACACGCACACACACACACACGCGCACACACGCACACACACGAACACACACACACACGCACACGCACACACACACACACAAATTACTACATTATTACAATAATGTGGTTGCATTCGGTGTGTAGGTGTTAAAAGGTGGTAAAGTTGAGTTGAGGTAGGTTCATCCCAGGTTTGTTAGCTACTTGTCTCCATCTGTCAAGGTTTCGCTGCAGATCAAGGCAGTGATTAATAACGGCTTCCTCTCCGTTCCCTCCAGCCAACAAGCTCCTTCACATCCTCCATGTTCCTCTCACACTGCATGTGTCTCGTATCTGGCAGACGAAAACCTCATGTCTCCAAAAGGGGGCGAGGTTGACGACGATGTATTTGTGAAACTCTACACGACCCAGAGATGGTGTAGCAGTTATGACCACTCACCTCTGAAACCACATTATAGGCTACCTGGCCTGGGATCCAGAACCGTCTCTCCTGTGTCTCCTCTACTCTGTCTCCCTCTCAGCCTTCCTACTGTCTCAATAACGAACCTTATCTCCTGTGTCTCCTCTACTCTGTCTCCCTCTCAGCCTTCCTACTGTCTCAATAAAGAACCTTCTCTCCTGTGTCTCCCGTACTCTGTCTCCCTCTCAGCCTTCCTACTGTCTCAATAACGAACCTTATCTCCTGTGTCTCCCCTACTCTGTCTCCCTCTCAGCCTTCTTACTGTCTCAATAAAGAACCTTCTCTCCTGTCTCTCCTGTCCTGTCTCCCTCTCTTATATATCAATGACATGAAAACTGCATGTGATTGTAAACTGTTTTTATTTGCGGACGATGCTGCACTCATGGTCTCCCATCAGGACAAAAGAGAAGTAGAGAGGTCACTCAGTCTAGAGCTTGTCAAGATCAGTCATTGGCTGGTCGAAAACAGGTTATCCCTACACCTGGGTAAAACCGAAGCTATCCTTTTTGGCTCGGCCATACGACTTAAGAGGTCTCCTGGGTTCAAGGTAGTGGTAGGAGATATCGAGTTAACAGCAAAGGAGGAAGTCACATACTTAGGATGTATTTTGGACAACACCTTATCAGGGGTGAGCATGGCACAAAAGGTGGTCACAAAGATCAATCAGAGAATAAAATTTCTCTGTAGAGTGTCCACCTATATTAACAGGTCAGCAATGGAAGTCCTGCCAGGGGCACTGATCCAATGTCATTATGACTATGCATGCTCCTCCTGGTACACTGGCATCACAGTAGCACTGAAAGGTAGGCTACAGACAGCTCAGAACAAATTAGTTAGAATGATTTTAAAACTCCATCCCAGGACTCACCTTACACAGACACATTTTAACAGCCTCAAATGGCTCAGGGTTGAGGAGAGGGTCTCTCAAATAAAACTCAACATAACACATAGGATACTCGGGAATACTGTCCCTCAGTACCTCAGTGGATATTTTAACATGGTAAGGGATGTACACGGACACGCCACCAGGGGGAGCCCTACAGACATCGTCCCAGTGAGATGCAATAGGAAAATAGGCCAAAACGCATTCCTATATTCAGCAGCAGTACAATGGAATAGCCTACCAATGGAGTTGAAGACCATAAGCCCCTTCTCCACTTTTAAATTAGCTATAAAGAGGTGGATCATAAGTAGCAGAAGCTGGGAGTAGTGAACAAAGGGTTTTAATATGTGTTGTTCCTTTTTTATTCTTTTATTGTCTATAAAATGGAATATTATTGTATGTATTTTTTTGTTTTTATACCACACATCCTGACATACAGACACTACAAACACCCACGTCCACACACCAGTACATAAATCCACTGACACCCATGATGAAGGACCACAATGGAAACAAGCCTATGGCTTTATTGTGTTTTATGAAATCCTATTGGTAAATGGAGAAAATGTATACCTGTTTTCATATTGTGATCAAATGTATATGTGTGATTTTCCATTCTAAACCAATAAACTATTCAATCAATCAATCAAAGCCTTCCTACTGTCTCAATAAAGAACCTTCTCTCCTATGTCTCCTCTACTCTGTCTCCCTCTCAGCCTTCCTCCTGTCTCAATAAAGAACCTTCTCTCCTGTGTCTCCCCTAATCTGTCTCCCTCTCAGCCTTCCTACTGTCTCAATAAAGAACCTTCTCTCCTGTGTCTCCTCTACTCTGTCTCCCTCTCAGCCTTCCTACTGTCTCAATAAAGAACCTTCTCTCCTGTGTCTCCCCTACTCTGTCTCCCTCTCAGCCTTCCTACTGTCTCAATAAAGAACCTTCTCTCCTCTGTCTCTCCTACTCTGTTGCCTTCTCAGCCTTCCTACTGTCTCAATAAAGAACCTTCTCTCCTGTGTCTCCTCTACTATGTCTCCCTCTCAGCATTCCTACTGTCTCAATAAAGAACCTTCTCTCCTGTGTCTCCTCTACTCTGTCTCCATCTCATCCTTCCTAATGTCTCAATAAAGAACCTTCTCTCCTGTGTCTCCCCTACTCTGTCTCCCTCTCAGCCTTCCTACTGTCTCAATAAAGAACCTTCTCTCCTGTGTCTCCCCTACTCTGTCCTCCCTCTCAGCATTCCTACTGTCTCAATAAAGAACTTTCTATCCTGTGTCTCTCCTACTCTGTCTCCCTCTCAGCCTTCCTACTGTCTCAATAAAGAACCTTCTCTCCTGTGTCTCCTCTGTCTCCCTCTCAGCCTTCCTACTGTCTCAATAAATAACCTTCTCTCCTGTGTCTTCTCTACTATGTCTCCCTCTCAGCCTTCTTACTGTCTCAATAAAGAACTTTCTCTCCTGTGTCTCCTCTACTCTGTCTCCCTCTCAGCCTTCCTACTGTCTCAATAAAGAACCTTCTCTCTTGTGTCTCTCCTACTCTGTCTCCCTCTCAGCCTTCCTAATGTCTCAATAAAAAACCTTCTCTCCTGTGTCGCCTCTACTCTGTCTCCCGCTCAGCCTTCCTACTGTCTCAATAAAGAACCTTATATCCTGTGTCTCCTCTACTCTGTCTCCCTCTCAGCCTTCCTACTGTCTCAATAAAGAACCTTCTCTCTTGTCTCTCCTGTCCTGTCTCCCTCTCAGCCTTCCTACTCTCTCAATAAAGAACATTCTCTCCTGTGTCTCCTCTACTCTGTCTCTCTCTCAGCCTTCCTACTGTCTCAATAAAGAACCTTCTCTCCTATGTCTCCTCTACTCTGTCTCCCTCTCAGCCTTCCTACTGTCTCAATAAAGAACCTTCTCTCCTGTGTCTCCCCTACTCTGTCCTCCCTCTCAGCATTCCTACTGTCTCAATAAAGAACTTTCTATCCTGTGTCTCTCCTACTCTGTCTCCCTCTCAGCCTTCCTACTGTCTCAATAAAGAACCTTCTCTCCTGTGTCTCCTCTGTCTCCCTCTCAGCCTTCCTACTGTCTCAATAAATAACCTTCTCTCCTGTGTCTTCTCTACTATGTCTCCCTCTCAGCCTTCTTACTGTCTCAATAAAGAACTTTCTCTCCTGTGTCTCCTCTACTCTGTCTCCCTCTCAGCCTTCCTACTGTCTCAATAAAGAACCTTCTCTCTTGTGTCTCTCCTACTCTGTCTCCCTCTCAGCCTTCCTAATGTCTCAATAAAAAACCTTCTCTCCTGTGTCGCCTCTACTCTGTCTCCCGCTCAGCCTTCCTACTGTCTCAATAAAGAACCTTATATCCTGTGTCTCCTCTACTCTGTCTCCCTCTCAGCCTTCCTACTGTCTCAATAAAGAACCTTCTCTCTTGTCTCTCCTGTCCTGTCTCCCTCTCAGCCTTCCTACTGTCTCAATAAAGAACCTCTCTCCTGTGTCTCCCCTACTCTGTCTCCCTCTCAGCCCTCCTACTGTCTCAATAAAGAATCTTCTCTCCTCTGTCTCTCCTACTCTGTTGCCTTCTCAGCCTTCCTACTGTCTCAATAAAGAACCTTCTCTCGTGTGTCATCTCTACTATGTCTCCCTCTCAGCATTCCTACTGTCTCAACAAAGAACCTTCTCTCCTGTGTCTCCTCTACTCTGTCTCCATCTCATCCTTCCTAATGTCTCAATAAAGAACCTTCTCTCCTGTGTCTCCCCTACTCTGTCTCCCTCTCAGCCTTCCTACTGTCTCAATAAAGAACCTTCTCTCCTGTGTCTCCTCTACTGTGTCTCCCTCTCAGCCTTCATACTGTCTCAATAAAGAACCTTCTCTCTTGTGTCTCTCCTACTCTGTCTCCCTCTCAGCCTTCCTAATGTATCAATAAAAAACCTTCTCTCCTGTGTCGCCTCTACTCTGTCTCCCGCTCAGCCTTCCTACTGTCTCAATAAAGAACCTTATATCCTGTGTCTCCTCTACTCTGTCTCCCTCTCAGCCTTCCTACTGTCTCAATAAAGAACCTTCTCTCTTGTCTCTCCTGTCCTGTCTCCCTCTCAGCCTTCCTACTCTCTCAATAAAGAACATTCTCTCCTGTGTCTCCTCTACTCTGTCTCTCTCTCAGCCGTCCTACTGTCTCAATAAAGAACCTTCTCTCCTATGTCTCCTCTACTCTGTCTCCCTCTCAGCCTTCCTCCTGTCTCAATAAAGAACCTTCTCTCCTGTGTCTCCCCTAATCTGTCTCCCTCTCAGCCTTCCTACTGTCTCAATAAAGAACCTTCTCTCCTGTGTCTCCTCTACTCTGTCTCCCTCTCAGCCTTCCTACTGTCTCAATAAAGAACCTTCTCTCCTGTGTCTCCCCTACTCTGTCTCCCTCTCAGCCTTCCTACTGTCTCAATAAAGAACCTTCTCTCCTCTGTCTCTCCTACTCTGTTGCCTTCTCAGCCTTCCTACTGTCTCAATAAAGAACCTTCTCTCCTGTGTCTCCTCTACTATGTCTCCCTCTCAGCATTCCTACTGTCTCAATAAATAACCTTCTCTCCTGTGTCTCCTCTACTCTGTCTCCATCTCATCCTTCCTAATGTCTCAATAAAGAACCTTCTCTCCTGTGTCTCCCCTACTCTGTCTCCCTCTCAGCCTTCCTACTGTCTCAATAAAGAACCTTCTCTCCTGTGTCTCCCCTACTCTGTCCTCCCTCTCAGCATTCCTACTGTCTCAATAAAGAACCTTCTCTCCTGTGTCTCCTCTGTCTCCCTCTCAGCCTTCCTACTGTCTCAATAAAGAACATTCTCTCCTGTGTCTCCTCTGTCTCCCTCTCAGCCTTCCTACTGTCTCAATAAATAACCTTCTCTCCTGTGTCTTCTCTACTCTGTCTCCCTCTCAGCCTTCTTACTGTCTCAATAAAGAACTTTCTCTCCTGTGTCTCCTCTACTCTGTCTCCCTCTCAGCCTTCCTACTGTCTCAATAAAGAACCTTCTCTCTTGTGTCTCTCCTACTCTGTCTCCCTCTCAGCCTTCCTAATGTCTCAATAAAAAACCTTCTCTCCTGTGTCGCCTCTACTCTGTCTCCCGCTCAGCCTTCCTACTGTCTCAATAAAGAACCTTATATCCTGTGTCTCCTCTACTCTGTCTCCCTCTCAGCCTTCCTACTGTCTCAATAAAGAACCTTCTCTCTTGTCTCTCCTGTCCTGTCTCCCTCTCAGCCTTCCTACTCTCTCAATAAAGAACCTTCTCTCCTGTGTCTCCTCTACTCTGTCTCCATCTTATCCTTCCTAATGTCTCAATAAAGAACCTTCTCTCCTGTGTCTCCCCTACTCTGTCTCCCTCTCAGCCTTCCTACTGTCTCAATAAAGAACCTTCTCTCCTGTGTCTCCTCTACTGTGTCTCCCTCTCAGCCTTCCTACTGTCTCAATAAAGAACCTTCTCCCCCATGTCTCCCTCTCAGTCTTCCTACTGTCTCAATAAAGAACCTTCTCTCCTGTGTCTCCTCTACTATGTCTCCCTCTCAGCCTTCTTACTGTCTCAATAAAGAACTTTCTCTCCTGTGTCTCCTCTACTCTGTCTCCCTCTCAGCCTTCCTCCTGTCTCAATAAAGAACCTTCTCTCTTGTGTCTCTCCTACTCTGTCTCCCTCTCAGCCTTCCTAATGTCTCAATAAAAAACCTTCTCTCCTGTGTCGCCTCTACTCTGTCTCCCGCTCAGCCTTCCTACTGTCTCAATAAAGAACCTTATATCCTGTGTCTCCTCTACTCTGTCTCCCTCTCAGCCTTCCTACTGTCTCAATAAAGAACCTTCTCTCTTGTCTCTCCTGTCCTGTCTCCCTCTCAGCCTTCCTACTCTCTCAATAAAGAACATTCTCTCCTGTGTCTCCTCTACTCTGTCTCTCTCTCAGCCGTCCTACTGTCTCAATAAAGAACCTTCTCTCCTATGTCTCCTCTACTCTGTCTCCCTCTCAGCCTTCCTCCTGTCTCAATAAAGAACCTTCTCTCCTGTGTCTCCCCTAATCTGTCTCCCTCTCAGCCTTCCTACTGTCTCAATAAAGAACCTTCTCTCCTGTGTCTCCTCTACTCTGTCTCCCTCTCAGCCTTCCTACTGTCTCAATAAAGAACCTTCTCTCCTGTGTCTCCCCTACTCTGTCTCCCTCTCAGCCTTCCTACTGTCTCAATAAAGAACCTTCTCTCCTCTGTCTCTCCTACTCTGTTGCCTTCTCAGCCTTCCTACTGTCTCAATAAAGAACCTTCTCTCCTGTGTCTCCTCTACTATGTCTCCCTCTCAGCATTCCTACTGTCTCAATAAATAACCTTCTCTCCTGTGTCTCCTCTACTCTGTCTCCATCTCATCCTTCCTAATGTCTCAATAAAGAACCTTCTCTCCTGTGTCTCCCCTACTCTGTCTCCCTCTCAGCCTTCCTACTGTCTCAATAAAGAACCTTCTCTCCTGTGTCTCCCCTACTCTGTCCTCCCTCTCAGCATTCCTACTGTCTCAATAAAGAACCTTCTCTCCTGTGTCTCCTCTGTCTCCCTCTCAGCCTTCCTACTGTCTCAATAAAGAACATTCTCTCCTGTGTCTCCTCTGTCTCCCTCTCAGCCTTCCTACTGTCTCAATAAATAACCTTCTCTCCTGTGTCTTCTCTACTCTGTCTCCCTCTCAGCCTTCTTACTGTCTCAATAAAGAACTTTCTCTCCTGTGTCTCCTCTACTCTGTCTCCCTCTCAGCCTTCCTACTGTCTCAATAAAGAACCTTCTCTCTTGTGTCTCTCCTACTCTGTCTCCCTCTCAGCCTTCCTAATGTCTCAATAAAAAACCTTCTCTCCTGTGTCGCCTCTACTCTGTCTCCCGCTCAGCCTTCCTACTGTCTCAATAAAGAACCTTATATCCTGTGTCTCCTCTACTCTGTCTCCCTCTCAGCCTTCCTACTGTCTCAATAAAGAACCTTCTCTCTTGTCTCTCCTGTCCTGTCTCCCTCTCAGCCTTCCTACTCTCTCAATAAAGAACCTTCTCTCCTGTGTCTCCTCTACTCTGTCTCCATCTTATCCTTCCTAATGTCTCAATAAAGAACCTTCTCTCCTGTGTCTCCCCTACTCTGTCTCCCTCTCAGCCTTCCTACTGTCTCAATAAAGAACCTTCTCTCCTGTGTCTCCTCTACTGTGTCTCCCTCTCAGCCTTCCTACTGTCTCAATAAAGAACCTTCTCCCCCATGTCTCCCTCTCAGTCTTCCTACTGTCTCAATAAAGAACCTTCTCTCCTGTGTCTCCTCTACTATGTCTCCCTCTCAGCCTTCTTACTGTCTCAATAAAGAACTTTCTCTCCTGTGTCTCCTCTACTCTGTCTCCCTCTCAGCCTTCCTCCTGTCTCAATAAAGAACCTTCTCTCTTGTGTCTCTCCTACTCTGTCTCCCTCTCAGCCTTCCTAATGTCTCAATAAAAAACCTTCTCTCCTGTGTCGCCTCTACTCTGTCTCCCGCTCAGCCTTCCTACTGTCTCAATAAAGAACCTTATATCCTGTGTCTCCTCTACTCTGTCTCCCTCTCAGCCTTCCTACTGTCTCAATAAAGAACCTTCTCTCTTGTCTCTCCTGTCCTGTCTCCCTCTCAGCCTTCCTACTCTCTCAATAAAGAACATTCTCTCCTGTGTCTCCTCTACTCTGTCTCTCTCTCAGCCGTCCTACTGTCTCAATAAAGAACCTTCTCTCCTATGTCTCCTCTACTCTGTCTCCCTCTCAGCCTTCCTCCTGTCTCAATAAAGAACCTTCTCTCCTGTGTCTCCCCTAATCTGTCTCCCTCTCAGCCTTCCTACTGTCTCAATAAAGAACCTTCTCTCCTGTGTCTCCTCTACTCTGTCTCCCTCTCAGCCTTCCTACTGTCTCAATAAAGAACCTTCTCTCCTGTGTCTCCCCTACTCTGTCTCCCTCTCAGCCTTCCTACTGTCTCAATAAAGAACCTTCTCTCCTCTGTCTCTCCTACTCTGTTGCCTTCTCAGCCTTCCTACTGTCTCAATAAAGAACCTTCTCTCCTGTGTCTCCTCTACTATGTCTCCCTCTCAGCATTCCTACTGTCTCAATAAATAACCTTCTCTCCTGTGTCTCCTCTACTCTGTCTCCATCTCATCCTTCCTAATGTCTCAATAAAGAACCTTCTCTCCTGTGTCTCCCCTACTCTGTCTCCCTCTCAGCCGTCCTACTGTCTCAATAAAGAACCTTCTCTCCTGTGTCTCCCCTACTCTGTCCTCCCTCTCAGCATTCCTACTGTCTCAATAAAGAACCTTCTCTCCTGTGTCTCCTCTGTCTCCCTCTCAGCCTTCCTACTGTCTCAATAAAGAACATTCTCTCCTGTGTCTCCTCTGTCTCCCTCTCAGCCTTCCTACTGTCTCAATAAATAACCTTCTCTCCTGTGTCTTCTCTACTCTGTCTCCCTCTCAGCCTTCTTACTGTCTCAATAAAGAACTTTCTCTCCTGTGTCTCCTCTACTCTGTCTCCCTCTCAGCCTTCCTACTGTCTCAATAAAGAACCTTCTCTCTTGTGTCTCTCCTACTCTGTCTCCCTCTCAGCCTTCCTAATGTCTCAATAAAAAACCTTCTCTCCTGTGTCGCCTCTACTCTGTCTCCCGCTCAGCCTTCCTACTGTCTCAATAAAGAACCTTATATCCTGTGTCTCCTCTACTCTGTCTCCCTCTCAGCCTTCCTACTGTCTCAATAAAGAACCTTCTCTCTTGTCTCTCCTGTCCTGTCTCCCTCTCAGCCTTCCTACTCTCTCAATAAAGAACCTTCTCTCCTGTGTCTCCTCTACTCTGTCTCCATCTTATCCTTCCTAATGTCTCAATAAAGAACCTTCTCTCCTGTGTCTCCCCTACTCTGTCTCCCTCTCAGCCTTCCTACTGTCTCAATAAAGAACCTTCTCTCCTGTGTCTCCTCTACTGTGTCTCCCTCTCAGCCTTCCTACTGTCTCAATAAAGAACCTTCTCCCCCATGTCTCCCTCTCAGTCTTCCTACTGTCTCAATAAAGAACCTTCTCTCCTGTGTCTCCTCTACTATGTCTCCCTCTCAGCCTTCTTACTGTCTCAATAAAGAACTTTCTCTCCTGTGTCTCCTCTACTCTGTCTCCCTCTCAGCCTTCCTCCTGTCTCAATAAAGAACCTTCTCTCTTGTGTCTCTCCTACTCTGTCTCCCTCTCAGCCTTCCTAATGTCTCAATAAAAAACCTTCTCTCCTGTGTCGCCTCTACTCTGTCTCCCGCTCAGCCTTCCTACTGTCTCAAAAAAGAACCTTATATCCTGTGTCTCCTCTACTCTGTCTCCCTCTCAGCCTTCCTACTGTCTCAATAAAGAACCTTCTCTCTTGTCTCTCCTGTCCTGTCTCCCTCTCAGCCTTCCTACTCTCTCAATAAAGAACATTCTCTCCTGTGTCTCCTCTACTCTGTCTCTCTCTCAGCCGTCCTACTGTCTCAATAAAGAACCTTCTCTCCTATGTCTCCTCTACTCTGTCTCCCTCTCAGCCTTCCTCCTGTCTCAATAAAGAACCTTCTCTCCTGTGTCTCCCCTAATCTGTCTCCCTCTCAGCCTTCCTACTGTCTCAATAAAGAACCTTCTCTCCTGTGTCTCCTCTACTCTGTCTCCCTCTCAGCCTTCCTACTGTCTCAATAAAGAACCTTCTCTCCTGTGTCTCCCCTACTCTGTCTCCCTCTCAGCCTTCCTACTGTCTCAATAAAGAACCTTCTCTCCTCTGTCTCTCCTACTCTGTTGCCTTCTCAGCCTTCCTACTGTCTCAATAAAGAACCTTCTCTCCTGTGTCTCCTCTACTATGTCTCCCTCTCAGCATTCCTACTGTCTCAATAAAGAACCTTCTCTCCTGTGTCTCCTCTACTCTGTCTCCATCTCATCCTTCCTAATGTCTCAATAAAGAACCTTCTCTCCTGTGTCTCCCCTACTCTGTCTCCCTCTCAGCCTTCCTATTGTCTCAATAAAGAACCTTCTCTCCTGTGTCTCCTCTACTCTGTCTCCATCTCATCCTTCCTAATGTCTCAATAAAGAACCTTCTCTCCTGTGTCTCCCCTACTCTGTTTCCCTCTCAGCCTTCCTACTGTCTCAATAAAGAACCTTCTCTCCTGTGTCTCCTCTACTGTGTCTCCCTCTCAGCCTTCCTACTGTCTCAATAAAGAACCTTCTCCCCCATGTCTCCCTCTCAGTCTTCCTACTGTCTCAATAAAGAACCTTCTCTCCTGTGTCTCCTCTACTCTGTCTCCCTCTCAGCCTTCTTACTGTCTCAATAAAGAACTTTCTCTCCTGTGTCTCCCCTACTCTGTCTCCCTCTCAGCCTTCCTACTGTCTCAATAAAGAACCTTCTCTCCTGTGTCTACTCTACTCTGTCTCCCTCTCAGCCTTCCTACTGTCTCAATAAAGAACCTTCTCTCCTGTGTATCCCCTACTCTGTCTCCCTCTCAGCCCTCCTACTGTCTCAATAAAGAATCTTCTCTCCTCTGTCTCTCCTACTCTGTTGCCTTCTCAGCCTTCCTACTGTCTCAATAAATAACCTTCTCTCCTGTGTCTCCTCTACTATGTCTCCCTCTCAGCATTCCTACTGTCTCAATAAAGAACCTTCTCTCCTGTGTCTCCTCTACTCTGTCTCCATCTCATCCTTCCTAATGTCTCAATAAAGAACCTTCTCTCCTGTGTCTCCCCTACTCTGTTTCCCTCTCAGCCTTCCTACTGTCTCAATAAAGAACCGTCTCTCCTGTGTCTCCTCTACTGTGTCTCCCTCTCAGCCTTCCTACTTTCTCAATAAAGAACCTTCTCCCCCATGTCTCCCTCTCAGTCTTCCTACTGTCTCAATAAAGAACCTTCTCTCCTGTGTCTCCTCTACTCTGTCTCCCTCTCAGCCTTCTTACTGTCTCAATAAAGAACTTTCTCTCCTGTGTCTCCTCTACTCTGTTTCCCTCTCAGCCTTCCTACTGTCTCAATAAAGAACCTTCTCTCTTGTGTCTCTCCTACTCTGTCTCCCTCTCAGCCTTCCTAATGTCTCAATAAAAAACCTTCTCTCCTGTGTCGCCTCTACTCTGTCTCCCGCTCAGCCTTCCTACTGTCTCAATAAAGAACCTTATATCCTGTGTCTCCTCTACTCTGTCTCCCTCTCATCCTTCCTACTGTCTCAATAAAGAACCTTCTCTCTTGTCTCTCCTGTCCTGTCTCCCTCTCAGCCTTCCTACTCTCTCAATAAAGAACATTCTCTCCTGTGTCTCCTCTACTCTTTCTCTCTTTCAGCCGTCCTACTGTCTCAATAAAGAACCTTCTCTCCTATGTCTCCTCTACTCTGTCTCCCTCTCAGCCTTCCTCCTGTCTCAATAAAGAACCTTCTCTCATGTGTCTCCCCTAATCTGTCTCCCTCTCAGCCTTCCTACTGTCTCAATAAAGAACCTTCTATCATGTCTCTCCTCTACTCTGTTTCCCTCTCAGCCTTCCTACTGTCTCAATAAAGAACCTTCTCCCCTGTGTCTCCTCTACTCTGTCTCCCTCTCAGCCTTCCTACTGTCTCAATAAAGAACATTCTCTCCTGTGTCTACTCTGTCTCCCTCTCAGCCTTCCTACTGTCTCAATAAAGAACCTTATTTCCTGTGTCTCCCCTACTCTGTCTCCCTCTCAGCCTTCCTACAGTCTCAATAAATAACCTTCTCTCCCATGTCTCTACTCTGTCTCCCTCTCAGCCTTCCTACTGTCTCAATAAAGAACCTTCTCCCCCATGTCTCCCTTGCAGTCTTCCTACTGTCTCAATAAATAACTTTCTCTACTGTGTCTCCTCTACTCTGTCTCCCTCTCAGCCTTCCTACTGTCTCAATAAAGAACCTTCTCTCCTGTGTCTCTCCTACTCTGTCTCACTCTCAGCCTTCCTACTGTATAAATAAATAACCTTCTCTCATGTGTCTCTCCTACTCTGTCTCCCTCTCAGCCTTCCTACTGTCTCAATAAAGAACCTTCTCTCCTGTGTCTCTTCTACTCTGTCTCCCTCTCAGCCTTCCTACTGTCTCAATAAAGAACCTTCTCTCCTGTGTCCCCTCTACTCTGTCTCCCTCTCAGCCTTCCTACTGTCTCAATAAAGAACCTTCTCTCCTGTGTCTCCTCTACTCTGTCTCCCTCTCAGTCTTCCTACCGTCTCAATAAAGAACCTTCTCTCCTGTGTCTCCTCTACTCTGTCTCCCTCTCAGCCTTCCTACTGTCTCAATAAAGAACCTTCTCTCCTGTGTCTCCTCTACTTTGTCTCCCTCTCAGCCTTCCTACTGTCTCGATAAATAACCTTCTCTCCTGTGTCTACTCTGTCTCCCTCTCAGTCTTCCTACTGTCTCAATAAAGAACCTTCTCTCCTGTGTCTCCTCTACTCTGTCTCCCTCCCATCCTTCCTACTGTCTCAATAAAGAACCTTCTCTCCTGTGTCTCCCGTACTCTGTCTCCCACTCACTACCACCAATGCCCCGGCCCCCAGGAGATTCCTGGGTAGTCCTTTATTTATACAGGTTTTGTCTCATTGAGATTAAGATCTCATTTTCAAGAGATAACTTTAAACAATAAACAGACTGTAAAACGTAAATGAATAGCAGAGGATTTCATTTGATTCAATCATTGAACTCTACTGCCTATATTTGGGACAGGCCTGGTTATAAGAAAAGGACACTTTAAAGGAAGGAGGAAAAAAAGGTAACTTTAAGGAAAGAACTGTGGTTCTTGGATACTATAGTTAGTAATAGCAAGTATAGCATAGGGACATAGAGTAAACTTTATATTGTATAGTAGTGTACATATGACCCAGTGCCTTTAATTCATAGCTAACATTGTATTGCATTTATATCAGGACTTTTAACATGTCTATTTTATCATGGTTATTTTTTGTCTATTTTTATTATCTTCTACTTATTTTATTTACTATTGTATTCTTGCACAATCGAAGCGGGCATGGCCACCTGCATTTCACTGTATGCCCTGGTATGTCTGTGATAAATAAACCTCTTGAATCTTGGCGTTTAATTCATTTTGCACAAAACTCTTGCACAGCAAAGATAGGAAATACTATCAAATTGTTTATTTAAACCAGTATCAATCAATTACGAGTTATTAATTTGATCTCGCTCCAAGAGACAGTGCTAGTGAATGTAATGGTAGAGAGAAATTGACTGCCATTATTTTAGTTTACATGATTTAGTTTACTGCCATATTTATAATCTCACTGCCACTTTACTGCCATTATTGTATTTTACTGCCATTATTTATACTTACTATGTACCACTGCTGCTAAAAGATAAAGTTCTCTTTTACCTCTATATTTATTTCACTCATACATCAATTTCTTAGCTACTGTTTATATTGTATATAGTCCTGTATATATTGTGTGTACATTGTGTCCCACATGTTACTTTATGTTTATAGTGTCCTATATAATATAATAATAATAAACGTTATTTGTATAGCACTTTTCATACAGAAGTTGCAGTTCAAAGTGCTTCACAACAAAAACTACAGGCATAAGCAAGCATAAGAAAAAACAAACAAAAAAAGATAGCGAGGTAGCAAGGTAAGGTAAATCAAAGTGTTTCACATTAAGATCTAGCATCCCAATAGGCCTTTCTGTTTACAGTTTCATTCAGTAATACAAATAATAAAAATAGAATAGACAGAGTAAAAACAAAGTGCAGTTGGATTCAGTTTAAAAATAGGCAAAAAATTATTAAATTGAACCGACATACAACAGGGTATTTAACATACAACAGAGCAGTGAATCAGTAAGAAGTAAAAAGTGTGATAAAATAGTTAAATTTTGAATTACTACAGAGCAGTGCTCTTAAAATTACAGTGCATAGAACCGACACATGAATTTGATAGGAAGTGTAGGTAGGGTAAGAATAGTGCAGGTAAAGTACAATTTGTCAGGATATCCCTGATGTTTCATTTAAATGCCTGAGTAAAGAGATAGGTTTTAAGCTGTCTTTTGAAGATGTCTAGCGAGTTGGCTTCCCTGATGTTTTGGGGTAGTTTGTTCCATAGTTTTGGGGCATAGTTGATAAAGGCTGCATTACCGATCCTCTTTTGACTGTTTCTGGGAGCCTCTAGTAGTCCAGCAGCTGATGACCGCAGTGTTCTTGCTGGCCTGTAATTTATTAGAGTGTTGGCGATGTAGCTAGGTCCCTGTCCATTTAGAGCTTTGTATGTAAGGAGAAGGACCTTGAAGTCAATTCTAAATGTTACAGGAAGCCAGTGTAGAGCAACTAAGACTTGACTAATGTGCTCTCTTCTTTTGGTTCTAGTAAGCAGTCGGGCTGCAGAGTTTTGGATTAGCTGAAGCCTCTCTGTGGTTTTCTTAGGGAGACCTGTAAAAAGTGCATTACAGTAGTCTAACCGGCTAGATATGAATGCATGAATTAGCTTCTCAGCATCGTTTTGATTAATAAATGGTCATACTTTTGCTATATTTCTGAGATGGAAGAACAATGTTTTCGTCACTTTGTTAATATGAGAATTGAAGTTCAGTTCTGAATCTATGATAACCCCGAGACTAGTGACCTCAGATTTGATCCAAGGGGTTAGTCCTCCCAGGTTCTTTATTAATGTTTCTTTTTATGTTTTGGGGCCGATAATTAGAATTTCAGTTTTGTTCTCGTTTAGTTTCAGGAAGTTCTTACTCATCCATTTATTTATTGCCAATAAGCAGTCTGTGATGGAGTTAATAGCTGTATCATTTGGTTCAGCAGATATGTACAGTAAACTTGTGTATCATCACATAGTCGGAGAAACCGACAAGGTTTTCAAGACGATTGATTAGAATATCGTGATCGATTGTATGGAATGCTGCACTGAGATCTAGCAGGATAAGGATGGAGACCTTATTCTCATCAGAGTTTAGTCTGAGGTCACTGGTTATTTTGGTGAGGGCAGTTTCAGTGCTATGATATTTTCTGAATCCTGATTGAAATTATTCTAAGATGTTGTTTTCTTTGAGAAAGGAATTAATTTGACCTGCAACTATCTTTTCAAGTACTTTACTAATAAATGGTAGGTTGTATATTGGTCGATAGTTTGCCAGTACATTACTATCCAAGTTAGTTTTTTTTTAGTAATGGCTTTACAACTGCTGTTTTAAAGGGATCTGGGAAAATACCAGTTCTAAGGGAAGTGTTGATGATATCTAGCACAGGGCTTGAGATACTATTAAACACCCGTTTGAAGAAAGCTGTAGGTATAGGATCAGTGTCTGAGGTGGAGGAGTTACACTCTGAGACAGTTTTGCAGAGTTCATCTAATGTGATGCATGTGAATCTTCTCATGGTTACATTGCACGGTTTGCCGTAATCAGCTTTATTTCCATCATGAGTAAAGTTCTTCACACTTAACCATTGATGACTGAGGAGGTTATATGTTACTTTATGTTTATATTAGATCTTTTTTATATACACCATGGGAAGGGGGGAACGCAATACAATTTCTCTGTATGTCTTGCACATTATGAGAAGTGACAATAAAGTAAACTTTGACCTTGACTTTGAAATTAGACTTTGTTTTCAGTTGCCTCTCTCTGTCCAGTTCAGCACTGGACAGCGCCCCGCCCACACACACTGAGCAGCTCAGAGTCAGACCTTCAGCACTGGACAGTGCCCAGCCCACACACACACTCAGCAGCTCAGAGTCACACCTTCAGCACTGGACAGCGCCCAGCCCACACACACTCAGCAGCTCAGAGTCACACCTTCAGCACTGGACAGTGCCCAGCCCACACACAATGAGCAGCTCAGAGTCACACCTTCAGCACTGGACAGCGCCCAGCCCACACACACTCAGCAGCTCAGAGTCAGACCTTCAGCACTGGACAGCGCCCAGCCCACACACACACTCAGCAGGGGTTTTATGGTGAAGGGAGAGGCATGCATGTACAGAATGTCACCATATATTAATACAAAAATACACAAAACATATATTTAGTTTTATCAGAAATTAAGATAAGCTGAAACGCAGAGAGATATCTGAAAGGCATCAAAAGCAGACTGCAAATTGTATTGGCCAGTGTAATTTATATATAAAGTAAATGCATGTGGACCCAGAATAGACCCTTGTGGGACACCATTACTAATTGCAAGAGAGCTTGCACAAAAAAAGCAGCCATTTGATTTCATACCATCAGCTCGACTTTGCATTTAGCTGACACACACAAGTCAGCAGGAGGGGTAAGTGGTCTAGTTCATCAAGCAGTGCAGAATTTGAGCACCTCACTTTGAGTGCATAGTAGTAATAATAATAATAATAATAATAATAATAATAATAATAATAATAATAATAATAATAATAATAATAATAATAATAATAATAATAATAATAATAATAATAATAATAATAATAATAATAATAATAATAATAATAATAATAATAATAATAATAATAATAATAATAATAATAATAATAATAATAATAATAATAATAATAATAATAATAATAATAATAATAATAATAATAATAATAATAATAATAATAATAATAATAATAATAATAATAATAATAATAATAATAATAATAATAATAATAATAATAATAATAATAATAATAATAATAATAATAATAATAATAATAATAATAATAATAATAATAATAATAATAATATAATAATAATAATAATAATAATAATAATAATAATAATAATAATAATAATAATAATAATAATAATAATATAATAATAATAATAATAATAATAATAATAATAATAATAATAATAATAATAATAATAATATGATTATTAAGCCTCATCGTTTTGATATTGGTACAATAATAATTTAGTAGTGTAGTAATGTAGTTAGTAGCGTGGCTATATGGGTTCCGGACTCATGATCAAGGCCGTTGTTGTCCAGCAGGGAGCACTCTGCCCTCTGGACTTGGCAGAACCTGTACAGCTACGAGTACCGTCCTTCAGATGAGACGTTAAATCTAGGTCCCAACTGAAATCAGTCGTTAAAGAACCCAGACCATCTATCCTGAAGAGTAGGGGGTTCCTGACATGTCTGGACAAATTCCCAAGCAGGTCTCTGACATCAAGGCCACCTAATTATCCATCTGTTTAATTGCCTGATATCAATCTCTGTCTCCTGAGCCTTTCAGACATGTGTAGTGTGTTTGCCTGGACATTTTTCTTTGTCCTTTCTTTTGTACCTGATGAAGGTCTAAGGACCGAAACGTTGTACTTAAAATATTGCCTATTGTCTATTGCCAGTAAAAGGAGAGTGTACAGGAGTTATCTCTTCTAAAATGTAATCCTGAAAAATGACCCTTGTATTTAAAAAAATCTTATCCCTACAGTAAAAGTATTTTTGTATCCATATTACATAACTGTATTCCATTACTCCACACAGCTGGTGGTTCTATGAATCATCACTTACATAATTTGTTTATTTGTCAGCATAGAAACTTCAGTCAACAAGAAATAAAGGCATAAACTGTCTATCTGATCCTGAAAGGCAGTGAACTGTCTGTGTAAAAGAGTAACTAAACACATAGCGTAACAAACACTGGTATTTGTTCATTTTAAGGCCCTTATAGGTAAGCTTATATCACATC
>NC_140173.1:40666709-40849327 GCF_963971535.1 Notolepis coatsorum | reverse complement strand
GCTCAGTGTTCCAGTTTAAAGTGCATATTGCCTTAAAGTGCAGTTGGCTGGTGCTAGCCCTTGTTGTGCAAAGTGCCTGTACTTTAACCCACCGTGCAGAAACAAGAAGCCCCTTAACCCACCGTGCAGATACAAGAAGCCCCTTAACCCACCGTGCAGATACAAGAAGCCCTTAACCCACCATGCAGATACAAGAAAGCCCTTAACCCACCGTCAACAAGATGCCCCTTAACCCACCGTGCAGATACAAGAAGCCCTTAACCCACCGTCAGCAAGAAGCCTGTCTCTCTCTTTCTATCTATTCCTGTCTTTCTGTCTCTCTCTTTCTGTCTCTTTCTTTCTGTCTCTCTCTCTTTCTGTCTCTCTCTTTCTGTTTATCTCTTTCTGTCTCTCTTTTTCTGTCTCTCTTTCTGTCTCTCTCTTTCTGTCTCTCTCTTTCTGTTTATCTCTTTCTGTTGCTCTCATTCTGTCTCTTTCTTTCTGTCTCTTCCTGTCTTTCTGTCTCTTTTCCTATCTCTCTCTCTCTCTCCTCTCTCTCTCTCTCTCTCTCTCTCTCTCTCTCTCTCTCTCTCTCTCTCTCTCATAGCATTACCTATATCCAAATATCACTATACCGTCAGAAATAAGAACCGTATTGTGACATAATATATGCCATATCTCCCGGCACCAGGTGGAGTTGAGTAAGTGACTTCCAGAGGCTCCACTCAGCCAGAGCTGTGGGGCCAGATGGCTCCAGGCCCAGGGTGCTCCGCCGCTGGGAGAGGTCTCTCCTTGAGGCTGCAGAAGGTGACCCCCAGGTGGAACCCCCCCCCCCCCCCGTTGTCCCGTGTCCTCAACGACCGCAGACCGGTGGCACCTAACATCACGTCCCGCTTCATGAAGACCTTTGATCTACTTTTTTCTCCCCCTTTTTCTGTGATTTTTCTCCCATCCCAATTTCCTCTCGTGCCAATTCTCCCTCCCCTGTCCTGATCGTTGCTCGCATGTGCTCCCCACTGGCCGGTCGTAGGGAGGATAGAAGCCCATCACATGTCACCTCCGATACATGTGGAGGCAGCCAGTCACTTCTTTTCACCTGCCAGCGTGGACTCTCAGTTGGCGAGGAGTAACGTGTAGGAGGCTCACACTGCCCCCGCCATTTTCCTGTCCTTGCTGTGCAGGCGCCCCAACCGACCTGTAGGAGTCGCTGTTTACAACGACCAGACTACCACCCTTCGACTCACCTCCCACTAACTCTGCCAATTGAGTCAGTATGACGGCCGGCCCAAGCCGGAGGCAACGCTGACAGCCGGATTCTATACCGGTGTCTCTTGCGTTGGTGACAAGCACAATGTCCGCTGCGCCACCCAGCCACTCATGAAGACCTTTGAGAGACCAGGTCCAGACCACCTCAGACCCTCTGATCCCGCTGCTGGTCGCCCACCAGGCGGTGTGGCGCGACGGCCCTCACCTGCTTCCCAGGACATGGTGACGTTTCCAGTGTCTTTAACACCGTCCGGCTCGCTGTGGGAGGAGCTCCGGAGGGGCATGTGTACGCTGTCATGATGTCCTGGATCACAGAGTAACTGCTGTCATGATGTCCTGGATCACAGAGTAACTGCTGTCATGATGTCCTGGATCACAGAGTAACTGCTGTCATGATGTCCTGGATCACAGAGTAACTGCTGTCATGATGTCCTGGATCACAGAGTAACTGCTGTCATGATGTCCTGGATCACAGAGTAACTGCTGTCATGATGTCCTGGATCACAGAGTAACTGCTGTCATGATGTCCTGGATCACAGAGTAACTGCTGTCATGATGTCCTGGATCACAGAGTAACTGCTGTCATGATGTCCTGGATCACAGAGTAACTGTACACCTCAGACTAACTCTGAACACCTCAGACTAACCCTGTACACCTCAGTCTAACCCTGAACACCTCAGACTAACCCTGTACACCTCAGTCTAACCCTGAACACCTCAGTCTAACCCTGTTACACCTCAGTCTAACTCTGAACTCCTCAGTCTAACTATGTACACCTCAGACTAACCCTGTACACCTCAGTCTAACCCTGTACACCTCAGACTAACCATGAACACCTCAGACTAACTCTGTACACCTCAGACTAACTCTGTACACCTCAGTCTAACTCTGAACACTTCAGACTAACTCTGAACACCTCAGACTAACTCTGAACACCTCAGACTAACCCTGTACACCTCAGTCTAACTCTGAACACCTCAGTCTAACTCTGTACACCTCAGTCTAACTCTGAACACCTCAGCCTAACTCTGTACACCTTAGACTAACCCTGTACACCTCAGACTAACTCTGTACACCTCAGACTAACTCTGAACACCTCAGATTAACTCTGAACACCTCAGACTAACTCTGTACACCTCAGACTAACTCTGTACACCTCAGACTAACTCTGTACACCTCAGTCTAACTATGTACACCTCAGTCTAACTCTGTACACCTCAGTCTAACCCTGTACACCTCAGACTAACTCTGAACACCTCAGCCTAACTCTGTACACCTCAGACTAATTCTGTACACCTCAGACTAACTCTGAACACCTCAGACTAACTCTGTACACCTCAGTCTAAACCTGTACACCTCAGACTAACTCTGTACACCTCAGTCTAACTCTGTACACCTCAGTCTAACCCTGTACACCTCAGACTAACCCTGTACACCTCAGTATAACCCTGTACACCTCAGTCTAACTCTGTACACCTCAGACTAACCCTGTACACCACAGACTAACTCTGTACACCTCAGTCTAACCCTGTACACCTCAGTCTAACCCTGTACACCTCAGTCTAACCCTGTACACCTCAGACTAACCCTGAACACCTCAGACTAACCCTGTCACACCTCAGACTAACCCTGTACACCTCAGACTAACCCTGTACACCTCAGTCTAACTCTGAACACCTCAGACTAACCCTGTACACCTCAGACTAACTCTGTACACCTCAGACTAACTCTGTACACCTCAGACTAAACCTGTACACCTCAGTCTAACTCTGTACACCTCAGATTAACCCTGAACACCTCAGACTAACCAGACTAAAGGCCTCTACATGCTACAACAACTTCAAAGCAACTGCAACACAACATCAGCGCGATTTCAGCGCGGTTCTTTTAGAGCGTCTTGTAGACTGTGTTGCGAGGACGTTGCGTACATGTCCCCCAAATCTAATCCAAACAACCGTTGCGTTGATATTGCGTAGCAGTGATTGGTTGGTAGTGAATGGGGGCGGGGCTGTCATAGAATAATATTGGTCCCGCAGACAGGGAATACTATCCTCGAGTTAATGTATTTATACAAATGGAAGTATTGATTTCGCCATAACGAATCATTAAAGATATATACCGTTAACTGGAATATGTTAGTTTCACACATATGTTTGGACTATGTAATTGGTTTGTCATGATAAACCAATAAAAATAATCGCGAATTATCCTATAGCCCTAGTTATAGGATAGTGCGGCACGGTGGTGTAGTGGTTAACACTGTCGCCTAACAGCAAGAAGGTCCAGGGTTCTATTCCCGCTTGGGGACCAGGTTTCCATGATGCCAGTTACCTAGGTGGGGTATCTCCCAGGCCTTTCTGTGTGGAGTTTGCATGTTCTCCCCGTGCTCGCAAGGGTTTCCCCCCCGATAAGATAAACCCAATGGAAAAACATGCACAACAACAAGATCGCTAACGCTGTGGCGTCCTTGACGAAGACGGACAGGAGCACTTGGATTGGTCCCCTGGCGCGGCTCACGTTGACGCCTGTCTGCTCCCGGCTGCACTTGGGGGGGAAGGACGACGGGATGGGTTAATCGCAGATACGAATTGCATGCATGCATCGCATGTGTGCCAATTGATGACCTCGGAGCAGGTCCTAAATTATTATATTATGTACATTTCAACAAAGTGAAGCCGCAGGAGACTTCCATAACATACGCCTTCAAATCATCTTACCTTGACGATTAAAAGCCTCCACAATTTAGTAAACAGTGTTCCCATGGCTGGTGTTGATATTTTACGTTGCCAGCTTGTAATAATTTGTTGTAGCCAGCCAGCTCAATGCTATCATACCCAACTAACGTTAATGCCATTCAGAATTTATTAACATAGCTACAACAACACACAGTAACGTTGATATAATTACATGCATCATTGTTTACAAAGGACTGGACACGGACAAGTTAAAGAGCAATCAATTAATTTAATATAACATGGTAGTTCGAGCTGCCGACGATCTACACAGACAACAACAAACACAGAAGTTACACAAGCAGAATACATCACATATACTTCCGGTCGGGGAATTTCAAAATAAAAGAGCGACGTCTAAAAGCACTGTATCTAACTTTAGATTAGTTTAGGTTCGTGTTAACGTTAGATAATGTACAAAATAAACGTATTTACGGTGCTTTTAGACGTCGCTCTTTTATTTTTGGATTTTGAAATCCACCGATCGGAAGTAAAAATGATGCTTCTTTTTCTGCTTGTTATCAATGGGTTGGTTGAGAAGGGAAGTTTTATCTATCATCTATCTAGGCTGTGCGTCGATGTTGCAGAAGCATAAATGCAGAGTGTCTACAACACCGTTGCTTTGTCGATGTTGTGGTGCAGTTGCTTTGAAGTTGTTGTAGCATGTAGAGGCCTTAACTCTGTACACCTCAGTCTAACCCTGTACACCTCAGACAAACCCTGTACCAGTGTTAATTTTGTTGACTAAATTGATGACGAAAGATGTTCGTCAACGAAGTATTTTTTCATGACGACAATGAGACGTGACGTCACGTTATTGAATACCATGTGATGCTAACGAGACTAAATAGTTTATTAAATATCGTTGACCACAACTGACGACACAAACATTTTATTTACAAAACCAGGACGAAATTTCTCTTCATGTATGTTGATATTGTTGACTAAAACAAGACGAGACAAACTAATTATAACTTTTCTTAATGCCATCGTCCCGACAGAACAGTGTGACGGCTGATGGGAGCTCTGTGTTATTAGCATTAGCTGGAGCTATTTGAAAAGCTAGTTTTAGCTGAACGTTACCTTGGCTAAAGTTGGGACTATTCATAATCCAGCTGCAGACCTGCAAGCAAAGTACAGCAAGTTGGCAAAGGATTATTCCAAGGTAAATCACTTTGTCACCAGTAACGTTACATTGTTTGTATTTCCATCTAGATCGCGTTAGCTAGTGGCTAAGCTAGCTCACGGCATCACGCTAATGTGGCTAACTGCACACAATTAATGACATAATGCAGACAGCCATACCGGTGACAGCTTTTAGTGCCAAATGATAAGAGTCTGAGGCGGAGTCTCAAAAGAGAATGTTGAATATTTATTTTGCATTAAAAATCACAACAGAGAGCCTCTGCTAGGAGCTAACAAAAACGGAGCAGCCTGGATAGGAAGTGCGCAACAACGTATAATGTCCGTGTGGAACCAACGTGCCAACAACAACCATTCCATGGGTGAAGCATAGTTTAGCATAGAACTTTTAATGATACTAATACTAATCTATACAATCACCTGTTGTTGAATAAATACCATTACTTTCTAGTTATTACTAAAAAAGAGTATATATAAAACAGTAGCTGTAAAAAAGAAAAGAAAAAAAAGTTTTATAATTTATATAATATAATATATATTTTTTTTATGTATGCACTCGTATTGGATCAGTATAACCAGACCTAGACCACCTCTAACTCTAACCCCTAACCAGACCTAGGCCACCTCTAACTTTAACCCCTAAGTTAGGGTTGTGACTTAGAGGTGGTCTAGGTCCGGATAGGGGTTAAGAGTTGGTCTAGCCCTTTACATCCATCTATCTAAATAATAATAATAAATTATAATGAATGCTTAACTACCCCTAAGTTACCCTAACCAGACCTAGACCACCTCTAACTCTAACCACTAACCAGACCTATTCCATGTGGCACTTTAACACTGACCTCAGAATGTGATTTTAATAATGTTTTTATGCAAGCAGATTGCAATCAGTGTGTACTACTAGTACTACTGTGTGTTATGTTTACTTAGTTTACAGTATCCTGTTATAGAATAAGCCGCTGCCAGACACAGCAGAGAGAGGACAGACATGACAGAGAGGACAGACACAGCAGAGAGAGGACAGACATGGCAGCGAGAAAGGAAAGACACAGCAAACAGAAGACAGACAGAGTTCAGCGTCGTCTCTCTGGTCAGAAACAACGTCACCACATCCGTAATGCTCTCTTTGATGCATACATTGGACCATGTCTACACCAACATATACTGTAGGAGCAACAATACATTGGACCATGTCTACACCAACATACGTATACTGTAGGAGCAATAATACATTGGACCATGTCTACACCAACATATATACTTCCTGTGTATCACTTGTGCCGCAGACTCAGATTCCCCTAGGTTAAAAAATAAATACGCAATTTAAATCAGAGAATTTTCCATGTTGACTATTTCTGACAAGTTTTTTTCCATTAACTAAAATTAGACAAAAATGTCATCCGTTTTTGTCGACTAAATCTAGACTAAAACAAAAAAGACAAAATTGAGACAAAAACTGACTAAGACTAAAATGCTCAGACATTTAGTTGACTAAAACTGACTAAACGAAAAATAAATGAAGATGACTAAATATGATGAAAACGAAAAAGGAGCACTTGACACATGACTAAGACTAAAACTAAAATGAAAATAGCTGCCAAAATTAACACTGCCCTGTACACCTCAGACTTCAGGTCCACGAGACATTCTCCGGTGAATCCTTTGCTCCTTTATTGAGTTGAAAGAAAGGGTTCAAATGAAGTGACTCTACTGCATGTTCTACCAGCTGGTTGCGGTCCAGTGTGCCGTCCTCTGCTGTTCTGGGCGGGGAACACCAGAGCAAGGGAGCTGAGCAGCCTGATGACCGGCTCTGTCACTGGGCAGAGAGACCGGACACTCTGGAGGCTGTGGAGGAGAAACGGACAAGGTGCAACTAGGGATGTCCAATAATATCGGCCTACCAATATCATCGGCCGATATTGGCATTGAAATGTAATATCGGAAAATATCGGTTTTCAAAACAATTTTTTTTTTAGAATTCTTTATTTTTACATTTATTTAACCTTTATTTACCCAGGCAAGTAAGTAAAAACTCATTCTTATTTTATTTGTTGTCAAAAGTATACATAATGTTGTGTTAATTCCACGACAAGAGATATGTAATGTTAATTACCTGATTCAGTTTTTTGGGGGGGGGGGGGGGGGGGGGGGGACCCTGCATATATCGGTGTCGGAAATTAAGAGGTGGTCAATATCGGTGTATCGGATATCGGTAAAAAAGCCAATATCAGGGCGGCCGGGTAGTGCAGCGGTCTACCACCACAGAGACAGTGGGATCGAATACAGCTGTGGTGCTTCCGGGTTGGCCGACCGTCCATACTAACACAATTGGCAGTTGAAGTGAATTCCCAGCTTAAATTCCCTATCTATTACTTCTTTCTGCGTTGTGATTTAAACCTTTTTACAAGCTCTTGGGATCCACTCTGTACTAAATGCAGATAACCAGTGTTTTAACTTGGTTACTGCCTTCTATTTACCCAGCTTGAAAATACGGCGCGGCCGTTGAAATGAAGCGAGATCTGAGCAGTTTGAAAAAGAACCCGTCTTTAATGAAAAAAGGATTTCAATTAGATGTTACAAAAGAAATCTTGTGCAATGAACCTGCAAGACGCATCCAATATGCCGGATGTTTGCAGAAATCCAGACTAAATTCTCAATGAAAAGCTCTGTCTAAAAACATGTCTCGTCTCGTTCTTCGATTCTGCCGCGTCGATTTCTTCTCCTGCTGGGTCTGTTGTGGAGAAAAAGGGTGTGTGTTCTTTGTTGCTTCCTGGGTCCTGTCCGGGTGTGTTGTTTCTCTCCTAGCACGGAGTCTTTGCTAATATCAAATTTAGGCTCCGCCTCTAATTTTACGGCAAGCGGGCGTTTTCCAAACTCATACCGAGCTCTCTGATTGGAGAAACAATATCTCTGGCTTTCATTGGCTAACTCACTACCGTGACGTTTTGAACAAATTTTAGGTCACGGAGTGGCTTCAAATGGTCTTTTCTTTGATCTTTTGTTTCAGCAGAGACAAACTGGCATCTCTCATGGCAGTTTCTTTGTTGGACCAGATGGGCCTAGGGCCCTGGGTTGTAAAATCACCCATGTTATTGACTTTCCCAGGAAGGATCAAACGAGACACTATCTCTTACTCAATAAGCGTCTGCCTGTTTCAACCCCCCTCCACAGAGATTAGAGGAAGCCTGAACCAGCAGCTGCATTACTAAATCAGCGGTGTGTCTCGTTTCTTGTACTTTAGGAGCGGGGGAAGAAAAGTGTATGTATTTTACCTCTGTGTTTTCGCCATTCTGTGCTTCATGGTATACAGTACAATAAACACAGTTTGGCTGGAATTCTACTACAGTTTCCCCGGTTTGGGGATTGATGATCCCCAAGATACATGTTAGTAATTCCTCAAACAAACTGTTTACAATTACCTTAACCTTACTGTTTAACCTAATTACCTCAGAGCCAAACCTTTCCAGAATCCTTCTGACTCATTTTCCATATTTGTTAGTATCATTTACTTTCAACACCCACATTACTCCCTCCCCTACTGACCGACTATGGACCCATCTTTTATTTACACAGTTCTCTATTCACTCACACCGTTTAACAATTTCCACTCATTTTGCAGGTTATATACAATGTTATCAGTTATATCAATTTCACTTCCGTCTAGGTCCGTCCCTTTATACAAAAAGATGATCGTACCAATTACCAGGTTTAGACTATACTTTATGTGTTTTTTATCCAAATGTGTCTGTTTTGTGCAATTCACTCTGAAAGAAAAGACCTTACATTGCATTTACTATCTAAACATTTCTAAAAAAGGAGAGAGCTTAGCTAATGAAAAATGAAAAATTAATATGTACACGCCCTCTCCAAGGCCTATCAGTTACACTATCCCTTCCTTTGCCTATGTATATCGTTTAGGCTTCTTGATGACTCGTTGTGGTCGAGTATCTTGTTCCGGGCTTGTGCTAAGCACTGGTTCCTCTGGTTCTTCTGGTACCTTCTCCATGTCCACAGAGGAGAAGTTATTATGTTCCAATTCATAATCCTCTCCTCTGTCTGGTTCCTGTAAAAAACCTTCATCTTCTACTGGTGGCCAATCGTGGCCCCCTCGGTCTGGCTCGCCATAATCATCCGGGTCTTCCCCATCGTTTGGGGTTAGCGCCGCCTTCACTTCGCCTTCGTGTAACGGTTGCGACGCCCCGGTTTTACCGTCAAGGTCTTGTGGTTCAGGTTCCCATTCTTGGTCCGTATTGGTTGCTTTTACACAATGAGTAACGTGAAACCACATAGGCGATCCTTCAACTTGTAAAGCCCTCTCGGTGGCTCGAACGACTTTGTATGGCCCTTCTCGTCTCGCGCCAAACCACTTGCGTCTAAATACTTTGACATAAACGTAGTCGCCTGGTATGATTTGAGGTGTAGTCTGCCTATTCACCTCCTCCCCGGTTTCATGCTCCTGTCTACTGGAGACATGAACCAGAATACTTTTGTGTATCTCTGACATGTATTTTACGTACTCACGCATGTCGTTGTCCAGGATGTCCAAACTCGGACCTTTGCCTGTCGCGCGCAAACCTGGTACTACCATGCAGCGACCTAGCATCATTTCGTGCGGTGTCAAACGCAGACCGCGAAGTTCGCACGAACGACAAGTAAACCGTACTAGAGGGAGAGCGTTCAACCAAATCAGTCCTGTGTGTTGACAGATCATTATCAGCCTATTTTTAATTCGTTTTTAACCGTTCTCTTCTTGTTGTACCTTGTGCTAACCACAGCCTCCTCTTTGTTGTGTGCAGGTCTCGGTACTGCTCCAATTTTCCACAGAAGGAAACGATTTTCCCTCTGTCCTTATTTGCATTTTGGATTATTATTTACAAAACACATAATAGATTGGAAACATTTATTTTCGCAGATACATTCTCTACTGTTCCGCATTTTGACAATACATAATTCTCCAAATCATTTATCTATGTATTTTACAGCTTCTTACGTTAGCATCCAATCAAATCACCTTTGTCTCATTTCTTATTTGTGCTGTACTGTTTTACTAGATCAAATATCTCAAGCTCAACACAACTATCCACACCCTTAAAAGTGGAATATTCATTATTTCACTATCAATACCTTGTTTCCCGACAGCTCCTCGGTCCGGACAGCCAGCTCTAGACGAGGCCAATCACCAACAGAACCTATGTGCATGGTCAACAAACCACAGTCTCTTTAAACACTCATCACACACACTCCGCCAGCTTTCAACAAGCCGGTGCAGAGCCTCCCATAAGTCAATCATCAAATTCACATGTCTGCACCCTACATGAACACTATCTGGCCAATTTGCGACCAGAAACCTACAGAGCTTTCTATAGACAGAGAAATATGTTTCCCCAACACTTAACATAACCCAACATGTGACACAACCCCCCAGATTCTACATCTGGACTCTTAATGAGCGGAAAACAAACCATGAACCAGCTCCCGTCCATTCTCAGTTTCCAGCTCATTATATCAGACTTCCTACCAGTCTCGCTGTGTCACCACCACCTGCTATCCCTGACCAGCGAGAGATCCCTCCCAGCCAGCCAGTTCCTAAAAAATATAGTCAAACAAAAACAAAGAAAATTGTAAATAAACAACAAAAAAAATTGTGAGTGCCTAAATGCTACACACTCATCCAACAGAATTAACTATCATCTAGAGGCATAAATACCCCTGCAACAAAATTAAATAGTCCTTTGTTTCCAACTCTGTCTAACATTAAATGTTCCATTGTTCCTGTCTAAAACCATTAATTTTGTTAGTTTGATTAGCTCATGCAATATTCAGTTACATCATCCCTCTATAGCCCCAACTTACCCTGGTTAGTCTTCCAAACCATTTTAGTAACTCGCACACCTAATCAAACCTTATCTATGTATCCTCATCTCTATCCTTATTCTAATCAGTCTCATTCTCTTCCGACTGAGCTAGCCGGGCCATTGTTCGCACACTCCCGTGAGATATGACCAGTCTCCCCACACGTCCAACACACCACCTTCCGCACCGGGAATCCAATCGGATTCCGGCCTCTGTCTCCTTTTGGTCGTGGTTGCCACCCTTTGCGTCGCGGCCCAGTTCCCTGTCCGGGCAACGGAGCACAGGGCACTCTTTGATCACGGCGGCCTAGGTCAGACGCCCGAAGCATGATCTCAACAGCTGTCGCTTCTAGTAGCGCAGCCTTTCTTGCCAGTTCTCGTCCCAATCGCTGAGTCTCGTGTGCGGCTTGACCAATCTCCAGCTGTGTCTTCATCAGATCTCGATGAACTGCCTCGTGTTGTTCGAACGCTGTCACAAACGCTCTCCGTTGTCTATAGGATGCTGCCTCTTCCCCCATCTCAGCACCGGCGGTTTGACTTCCCATCACTGGGCTGGGCCGATGTTGAGGTAGCTGTCGATGGACAGCACAGGGTTGGTTCTGTTCCGGACGGCTTTGGGGAACAGCCTGTGGCAGCAGCTCTGCAGAAAGGTCTCCAGCAGGAACTGGGCCGGGGCGGCGAGGAGGGTCTGCTCGCTGTCTGGAGCACACACGTACTGGAACGGCCTGATGGGGGAGGGGTTCTCCATCACCATGTGTTTGGGTTTGACCACAAAGTCGTTGTGTCCTCCGAATGGAATGTGTTTCTTCCCGCCTCTCATCTTGGCTTCGGTGCTGAGGGCAGGTTGGACATGGGAAACGGGTGGGCTGTAGAAGCTGTTCGTGTATTCCATACCTGCTGTCGGTCTCAGTTCCAGCCATCCGGCCAGAGTGGATTTCACGGGACCGCTGTAACAACGCCGCCCTCCTCAGTCTCTTTTTCTGTACCTTGGTTAAACTGCAGTCGCCTGCAATGGACACTCCAGCTTGAATCGGTTCTGGTTGGAGTAACACCGTCGTCACTGGTTCACTCCCCTGTATTGGAACCAAAGTCAACATTGCCAGTCCTTTTGTCGTACTGGTCACATGAGAGAAGTCCAAATCAATCAGATCATTATCCCTGGTAAAGTCTATCTGGGAAATGTCTGCAGAGGCTCTCGGCCTACTCCCCCCAATGGCCCGATCACTAAGGCCCTTTTCCATATTGTTGTTGTTGTTATTCTATTGTTAATAATATTGCATTTACCGCTCCAGTTGTTCCTATCAATGTTCCACTAAGGTGAACTTCCTATGTTACTGTCATTCATTCCACTTCAAACACTCCTGTAATTACCGTTTGAAAAAACAAGTTTCTCTGTCTTTCACTATTTCTACTTACTTGAGTTAAAACACTCACACTGTCAAATTTCTACTGTGCAGACAAGGATTGATAACTGGCTTATCATTCATACTTATACCAAGGCTCATTACAGCCGGCCCGTTTCCCCAGATGGTTATGGAAATCGTTCAGAGCTCCTGTCCAGTCGAGCACCTGTATGGGAAGAAAGCAAAAACATCCAGACTTAATACAGTGGCATTTACCTGTTATCTCCACTATTCGTTATGCATTGGAAATGTCGGGCAACACTATACTAAAATATTTAGCAAGACACAGTGTGATCTGTTTGAAAATAACGATATAACGATACAGCTTATCTCGTTCGATCTCTGTCAACACACTGGGTTCCTATTTTTTGTTGAATCTCCGCTCTCCTTTACTTCCGCTTGATCCTGCTCCAATTCTGATACTCCTCGGAAAACCAAAACATCTTGATTAATATAGTTACATTCATTTTTTACATTCTTTTCCATTATTTAGTACCACACCCCCCAGGGGACACCTGTCACCCAGACACGTGTCCCCCAGAGGTAATCTAAAGAATGCCACAGACGCCGCGCCACGCACGCCGTGAGGTGTCGACCCTGTTTACTGAAGAGACCCTAACAGCCCCTCCACAGTGGCCTAAACCCACCTCACCACAGGTACACAGCAGACAGCATCCCGGCAACCTCTCCCGTGCTTCAGGCCAGTATCCCCAGAGTCCAGTGCCCTGCCGGACGGCCATGCATAGCCGACCAGACCCAACACCGAACCCCGGGCACACCGCCCCACATCACACAGCCCTCCAAACGTACCTACTATGGGGAAAAAACACAATTGTACACACAATCCTATCCCGTCAATTGCAACGCACGGTCGTCCAGGAACGTCCCCCGCCTCACACCCACACGCACGCCCCGGCCCTCCCACTCCCCAACCCTGAATGTCCACCACCCAGATCAGAGAATAGTCGCCAGCGTGGACGCCGGGCACCACGGCTTTATCGGAACGCCCACACCTACCCTGCCACCCTCCGCGCCAACCTTCATCACCATCATTGCATACGCAGGTGCAACCGAGCGGTGTGGGTCCCCAGACGCAGAACCAGCCGCGCCGAGAGTCTTGAACACGTACGTCACACACACCCTGATAACATTCACACAAACTACTACAACCGCAAACATCACCCACAGCACACAGCAAATACTTAGCAATTGTCCATCCTATGTAACCTAACCAACTTAATAAGTCCCAAACTCAACCTACCGCCTTTGAAACCTTACAGTAAACAGCAATAAACAATATACCTAGCACTACACCGCGTTTGAAACCCATAAAAAACTCTATATACAGGCCCTAACCTAGGAGAGAAAGAGAAGCGTTTCGGGGGGGGCCGAGGGGGGGGAAGTACATGGAAGAGAGGCGGTGTTGAAATGAGGGGAGCGAGCGAGATGGGGGGGGGGTAAGAGAGAGAGAGAGGGAGAGGGAAAGAGGGGGGAGGTGAGAGGGAGAGAGAGGGTGAGAGAAGGAAAGAAAGAGAGGGGGGGGGTGAAAGAGAAAGAGAGAGAGAGGGAGGGGAGGGAAAGAGGGGGGAGGCGAAAAGGGAGAGGGAGGGTGAGAGAAGGAAAGAAAGAGAGGGGGGGGGTGAAAGAGGAAGAGAGAGAGAGGGAGAGGAGGCGAGAGAGAGAGAGAGAGAGAGAGAAAGAGAAAGAGAGAGAGAGAGAGAAAGCGAAAGAGAGAGAGAGAGAGAAAGAAAGAGGGGGGGCAAGAGAGAGAGGGAGGGGAGGTGAGAGGGAGAGAGAGAGAGAAAGAGAAAGAGAGAGAGAGAAAGAAAGAGAGAGAGAGAGAGAAAGCGAAAGAGAAAGAGAGAGAGAAAGAAAGAGGGGGGGGTAAGAGAGAGAGGGAGGGGAGGTGAGAGGGAGAGAGAGAGAGAAAGAGAAAGAGAGAGAGAGAAAGAAAGAGAGAGAGAGAGAGAAAGAGAGAAAGAGAAAAAGAGAGAGAGAAGAGAGAGAGAGAAAGAGAGAGGGAGAAAGAGAAGAGAGGGGGAGAGAGAGTGTACAATGAAAGCGTTCTGTGAGCAGAATCCAAACATATTCATCCTGTCCACTACTGCCCCCTACCGTATTCCTAAATAAACTCCACCTTCCCCTTAACAATGGACGCTCGCCACCCCTACCAAGATGGACGCTCGGTACCCTCCCAAAATGGACGCTCGGCGCCCCTTCTAAGATGGACGCTCGGCGCCCCTTCTAAGATGGACGCCCCCTCGCGAGACATACCGAGAGTCCCGTCATGCCATGACGTCAGCACAGTTAGCTTAGCATGTTAGCTTAGCATATTAGCTTCGTTAGCTTCAACCTAGCGCGCGCTTACGACGTCACATCCGGCGACCGCTTTAGCCGTTAGCGCGGCTAAGTAGCATTAGCTTAGCTGCTCCCATGATCCCATAAAAACGTTCCCAACGACCCGTTCCGCCGCGCGGGCCGTCCCCTCGCAACGTTAATACAATACCACATACCCCACAACAGAATCCTATTTCCCTCAAAACGCCAGTGTAGTGATCTAATTAGAAATATAAAAACATAATATCAAAACACTAGTTTGACCCCTCCGTCGTCATTTCCGGCGAGCTTAGAACGACTTCCGGGTCGGGTCTAGAAAATCCCGATCACCTTAAACATTACATAACTGGTTTTATCCGCCACGAATATGAAAACTTTTAAGTGCCCTACATATCCCCGTAATCTCAAGACACTATCGATCGACCTTATACATTTGAATTACGTCTACTTTTCCCCCCGTTCGCTCCGGTGCCCAGAGGCTAATACAGCAGCTAACCGCTGCTGCGTTCGACGGGCCTCGGAAAACCGGCGTTTCCATTAAACTCCCCCACGGCCAATCGGTGACTTAAATTACATAATAACATAACTATACTCTCACACATCCCACCAATCACTCCTAACCATAAACATTCACCCCTATCGCCCCATTCACAACATACAGTATTAAACCGTCCCAGTATTAAACCGTCCCAGGCGAGCCACAACGAGCTATCGTTTGTAGCATGTTGCGCGCTACGACACGCACGCGCCCCCCACCACGAAGTTGGGTGGCGCATTTGCCGTTGCGTGTGTGCACTTTGGACGTCGCGTGTGTACCCGATTCAATATTAAAAACCGTTCTCAGTCATATTATAAGTGCCACTTTACAGATTTAATCTATATACTTCACACATGTTAAACCTAACCATAAGTCCTTTCACTCATACACAAACATCATACACTAGTAATTGTTTAACCATAGCTTGCAACATACGAGTCCACCTTAAGTACTATTCTAATGCTTACAGCCTATCGCTGCAACATACGAGTCCTATGTTACAGCATAGCTTGCAACATACGAGTCCTATGTTACAGCATAGCTTGCAACATACGAGTCTACCTCAAGTACTATTCTAATGTTACAGCCTATCGTTGTTTAAATTTAACACGTCCGGCGGTGCCCAGGGTTAAACTAGACTCTATTCATGCTCCATCTCTACTGTAGAAAATACTACGCAAATGTGCTAAAGCCAATACTATAAGGCGTACTATGCACATGTTCCCCTTGCTTAACCCTGAGCACAAACCTAGACATTGTCCCTAAATACTTCCATACCTCTTTTTAATGTTCCGACCACGGGCAGCGTCTCGTTCACTTGTGCTAAAATTCTACTGTAGAACGTACAACGCAAAATTGTGCTTAACACCATTACTGTAAGGCATACGACAGCACAGTGTGGTTAAAAATCCTGCTTACAGGACCTATAAACACACACAGCCTTGAGTCGCCACCCTTTGGTCAGAACATTTCATTTAATATCTAATTACAGTCATACTTTTAGCAACCCCCCGTTGGTTCGAATAGAGCCCTCATTTTCATCATCACACTCACCTCTTAGCGACTTCCAGTCACTTGAAGACGGATCGATTGATCAGTTGATTCCTCGTTTGACCGTTCGTGAAGAAAGCGAAGAGAGGCGAGAAAAAAAAAAATAATAACTTCTCTTTGTTGTGATAAAAAAAAAAAAAAAACGAGCGCGTCGATTCTTGTCACGGCACCACAATTGAAGTGAATTCCCAGCTTAAATTCCCTATTTAGTACTTCTTTCTGCGTTGTGATTTTAAACCCTTTTACAAGCTCTTGGGATCCACTCTGTTCTAAATGCAGATAACCAGTGTTTTAACTTGGTTACTGCCCTCTATTTACCCAGCTTGAAAATACGGCGCGGCCGTTGAAATGAAGCGAGATCTGAGCAGTTTGAAAAGGAACCCGTTTTTTAATGAAAAAAGGATTTCAATTAGATGTTACAAAAGAAATCTTGTGCAATGAACCTGCAAGACGCATCCAATATGCCGGATGTTTGCAGAAATTCAGACTAATTTCTCAATAAAAAGCTCTGCCTAAAAACATGTCTCGTCTCGTTCTTCTATTCTGCTGCGTCGATTTCTCCTCCTGCTGGGTCTGTTGTGGAGAAAAAGGGTGTGTGTTCTTTGTTGCTTCCTGGGTCCTGTTCGGGTGTGTTGTTTCTCTCCTAGCACGGAGTCTTTGCTAATATCAAATTTAGGCTCCGCCTCTAATTTTACGGCAAGCGGGCGTTTTCCAAACTCATACCGAGCTCTCTGATTGGAGAAACAATATCTCTGGCTTTCATTGGCTAACTCACTACCGTGACGTTTTGAACTAATTTTAGGTCACGGAGTGGCTTCAAATGGTCTTTTCTTTGATCTTTTGTTTCAGCAGAGACAAACTGGCATCTCTCATGGCAGTTTCTTTGTTGGACCAGATGGGCCTAGGGCCCTGGGTTGTAAAATCACCCATGTTATTGACTTTCCCAGGAAGGATCAAACGAGACACTATCTCTTACTCAATAAGCGTCTGCCTGTTTCAACCCCCCTCCACAGAGATTAGAGGAAGCCTGAACCAGCAGCTGCATTACTAAATCAGCGGTGTGTCTCGTTTCTTGTACTTTAGGAGCGGGGGAAGAAAAGTGTATGTATTTTACCTCTGTGTTTTCGCCATTCTGTGCTTCATGGTATACAGTACAATAAACACAGTTTGGCTGGAATTCTACTACACAGTGTTAGAGGGTGGGAAACCCGGCGAGGGTGGGTCCTCCTGGTCGTTGTAAACAGCGACTCCTACAGTTCGGTCGGGGCGCCTGCACAGCGAGGGAAGGATCCTGGGGGAGGTAGTGTCCTCCACACATTACACTCTCCCAGTGAGAGTCCGCGCTGCCAGGTGAAAAGAAGTGGTGGGCTGGCTACACATGTGTCGGAGGAAGCATGTGATAGTCTCCGCTATTCCAGACCGACGGTAGGGGGTACAGTGCGCAACGACCAGGAAAGGGATTGGGAATTGGCATAAAGACTAACATTGGGAGGGGAGAAAAACGGAAAAAGAAAGAGGAAAAATTATTTAAAAAATGTATTTTAAAAGCCAATATCGAACATCCCTAGGTACTCATCTCCATCATGAACAACCAGCATCTCAGCCTGTCTGTGATGAGCGGGAGCAGCCGAGGAGGACGTTCAGCCTCAGATGTAGAGCAACCCCCCCCCCGCCCCCCCCCCCGGTCTGCCATAGAGCGCTTCAGACACTTAGTCATCTGGACTTCATCTGTCACACACACACACACACACACACACACACACACACACACACACACACACACACACACACACACACACACACACACACACACACACACACACACACACACACACACACACACACACACACACACACACACACACACACACACACACACACACACACACACACACACACACACACACACATACACACACACACACACACACGCACACACGCACACACACGCACACACACGCGCACACACGTGCGCACACACACATACACACACACACATGCGCGCGCGCACACACACACATACACACACACACGCACGCACACACGCACACACACGCACACACGCGCACACACGCATGCACACACACGCACACACACACCTACACACACACACATACACACACACACACACACAAACACACACACATACACACACATACACACAGTATTTTCTGCACTGCTTAGTTAAAACTGCTACTTTTCCACATAACTAACTAATTAAGTATTATAGTTTTTGTGTGTATATATACGTACCAGTATATATATATATATATATATATATATATATATATATATATATATATATATATATATATATATATATATATATATATATATATATATATATATATATATTAAGGCTGTCAAAGTTAACGTGGTATTAACGCGTTATCGCCCGATTCTATTAACGCCACTATTAACTTTTAAGATTATATATATATTTTTTTACTAGACTTCACTCAGGTGTATTATTGATGCTCTCATTGATACTATTTTTATTATAACCATGTACAGAATCATTACTATAACCCTGTTCAGGGCCGCCTCAGGGGGTGCGGTCGCACAGGGCCTCGCGGGAAGGGGGGCCTCGCACAAAAAAAAAAAAAAAAAAAAAAAAAAAAAAAAAATTATTTATTATTTTATTTATTTTTATTTTTATTTTTATTTTTATTTTTTTGCAAGGCCCCCCTTCCCGCGAGGCCCTTTTTCATCACAGACCTAAAATCTAGTTTTGCTTATATGCTTATATATTTCACATTAGACACGTTTGTAGAATGTGTCTGACTTGTTCCTGGCTCTGAGGCTCTGCAGGTAGCTCTGAGGCTCTGCAGGCAGCAGAATTGGTTTCAATGAGGGGAGGGGTTACAGGTAAGGTAGCGTCTGACTATTTCGCGCATGCAGCATTGGAGGTTATGCCAGCCAAGATGAAGAGGACATCGTTCGGCAGATGGACTGAAGATGAAAGTTGTTGCATGTTAGACAGTTCAGTCAGGCTAGCCATCCCGGCTAAAGACAGGGACAGCTAGTTAGCTTTAGCTACGTTATAATATTGAGTGCTAACGTGTGGTTCAGTCGGGATATAGCCATGATGATGTCGGCTAGTAGCTAGCTTAGCTAAAGGCTAACTAGCGTTAGCTAACCTAGAGACAGCGCGTGCAGCATTGTTATGCCAAGATGAAGAGGACGGTCGTTCGGCAGATGAACTTCGTCAACTCCACGCGGTTGTCTCCATCCTCTTGGACGTTTGGTGAGTTTTTAATGCACTCTATTATATTCCCGCCGTGGATATCTCTCTCTCTCTCTCACTCTCTCTCTCTCTCTCTCTCTCTCTCTCTCGGGAGCCAAACGGGCCGACTAGCTGTTGTAGTACTAGTAGCTAACGGTGTGTGGCCTGGTGTCAGCACCTGGTGCGAGGGAGGTGAGCTTGGTGTTTCATTATGAGAATATCTCCATGCTCAAGTCGGCTATAGTCCGCGAGGGACTTGTTGCCGGCACCGCTATGGTAAACACCACTCTGTAGTGGGACGTGTATTGCCTTCTTTTTCCCTTCTCTCTTCGTATGAGAAGAGGAAAACACAGCGGCTGTCTGAAGTGTTGGCCTGTATTGCTTTTCTCACGTTGTACAGTTTTTCAGTGGTAGCCGCATAGCTTGCTTCTAATGGTTAGCGATAGCCGGGTTGAGCTAACTGTTAGCCAGTTAGCTGTTTAGCTATGACGTTAGCTGCTCGTTTTCGCTCGGCTGGGAACGTTAGCTTGATGCTATCAGTTAGCCTAGAGTTAGCTGTTAGCTTGTGCTACGACCATTGACATTAGCCGTGAGAATAGCAGGCCCTGGCACTCTGACTACGACATCATCTTTGACAGAAGATGTAGTCGGGCCTGCACCATGACAAGGCCCCGGCCATAGCTTCTTTTTGTCCCGCCAGCGAGAGGCCTTTCGTCAACGTGGAGACCTGTGTTGCGGCCTTTCGCCCTGCGTTCCTTGGTGCAGGTAAGATGTCCATTGGACATTACCCCACTCTTCCTTCCTTCCCCTCCTGAATGTTTTGTTAATAACGATGTTTTTTTCCAGGCAAAACATATGTTACTTCACAACATTTGGAGATACGACATGTGCTGTGTGTAAATTGTCTTGGTCGTTTGTGTAGCTTGGGTAGCGTTGGCCAAAGCTGTGTGTGGCCTGGTGTCAGTACCTGGCTACTCTATTTGCAGTTAGCCTATTTAGCTGATGTCGGCCATTGGCTCCTTGCTACTTTGTTTTCTCTGGTATAGACCCTCTTCTCTTTGGATTTAAGTGTTGATCTTTGTCCTTTTGGATCTATGTATATTCATGTTGCCTTTGTGAAGTTATCTTTTCCTTCTGTTTTGTTCTTCCATTAAAAGTTGAATATCCTTTAGGGGCTCATCTTTGCTTATCTCTCTCATACATGCTCTCTCTCTAACACACACACACACGACACACAGACATGCTCTCTCTCTCTAACACACAAACACACATGCTCTCTCTCTCTCTCTCTCTCTCTCTCTTTCTAACACACACAGTCTGCCTATGGCGGCCTTTCTCGATGGCTAGGCTGTGCTCGCTGAGTCTGTACCTAGTCAAGGATCTTCAGTCACAGTGCTCAGGTATTCTGCCACTGTGTACTCTCTGTTTAGGGCCAAATAGCATTTCAAAGTAACCCCCTCAAACTCGACCAAGGAGCTGATGGTGGACTATCGGCAAAGCAAGAAGAGGCCCCTAACTCCAATCACTATCCGAGGGGAGGAGGTGGAGACCTACAAATTCATGGGAGTTCCCTTCAACAATAAACTGGACTGGTAGGACAATACAGATGCCCTCTAAAGGAAGGGACAGAGCAGGACAACACAGATGTCCTCTAAAGGAAGGGACAGAGCAGGACAACACAGATGCGCTCTAAAGGAAGGGACAGAGCAGGTGGTTCTTTCTAAGGAGGTGTGTTTTGACATGTGTAAGAGACTTCTGCTGTCGTTTTACCAGTCTGCAGTAGCCAGCATTTTCTTCTTTGTTGTTGTATGCTGGAGGGCAATCAGCTCAAGAGACACCAACCAATTAAACAAGCTGGTGAGGAAGGCTAGCTCTGTAGTGAGTCAAACTGAACAAGCTGGTGAGGAAGGCTAGCTCTGTAGTGAGAGTCAAACTGAACAAGCTGGTGAGGAAGGCTAGCTCTGTAGTGAGTCAAACTGAACAAGCTGGTGAGGAAGACTAGCTCTGTAGTCAAACAGAACAAGCTGGTGAGGAAGACTAGCTCTGTAGTGAGTCAAACTGAACAAGCTGGTGAGGAAGACTAGCTCTGTAGTGAGTCAAACTGAACAAGCTGGTGAGGAAGGCTAGCTCTGTAGTCGAACTGAACAAGCTGGTGAGGAAGGCTAGCTCTGTAGTGAGTCAAACTGAACAAGCTGGTGAGGAAGACTAGCTCTGTAGTCAAACTGAACAAGCTGGTGTGGAAGGCTAGCTCTGTACTCAAACTGAACAAGCTGGTGAGGAAGGCTAGCTCTGTAGTGAGTCAAACTGAACAATTTGGTGAGGAAGGTTAGCTCTGTTGTCGAACTGAACAAGCTGGTTAGGAAGGTTATCTCTGTAGTGAGTCAAACTGAACAAGCTGGTGAGGAAGGCTAGCTCTGTAGTGAGTCAAACTGAACAAGCTGTGACCTGTTTTGACCTGCACCTCAAAGAATCGGAATCGAGAATCGTTTAGAACAGGAATCGAAATGGAGAATCGGAACCGGAACCGGAATTGTTCAAATCCAAACGATGCCCAACCCTAGAGAGAATATATACATACGGTGGGGAGGAGACTGTCTATTAGGAGGGGGTGGGGGCATTTGGACATTTACAGTGGCCAGTTTCGAATTGCAGCCTCCCGTAGGTGCTCTTTAAGAGCGGTTTTGAATGTGGGTATAGGGATTCACTGTTATGGTTTGTAAACAACCCCAACAGCACGACACAGACAGGTAGTTCAGAGTTAGCCAAAAACTATGGCCGTATTTATTTACAAACAGAAAAGAGCAAAAAACGTAAAAGCATTCAGGGGGAATGTCCTTGAGCAGAGTAGGCTCTGCGGCTCTGCAGCTCTGCCCAGATCAGAGTTGGCTCCATGGTGCTGCGGCTCTGCGGCTCTGCAGCTTATTCAATATCCACTTGGGGCGGAACAGAAAAAAAGAGAATGTCATTAATCGAACGAAGGGATTATGAGGCAGTCCAGTAACTAAGCAGAGTCCAGTAACAAAACAAGCGACACCTCTTCAGTGTTTACGGAACACACAAAAAACAGAACGAAGGTCTTGAGTCCAGGAAAAAATTAGGAAATCAGAGCATCAAAAATCTACTTCCAAAAACTCACCAAGGGCAAAGGGAGATACGAGGCACGGGTCCACGGAGACAGAGAGGGGTAACAGCGGCGACTTCCAAGGGCGTACTGGAGAAACAACACAAGAGGAACAAGCAGCAGGTGGTGGTGAGCAAAATGACCCGACACTGAACGTTCAGAAACCCCGTGTATAAAAGGGCTCCCTTCGAGTTGATTGGAAACTCCTTTCAGGTGCGTGATGGTAATTGGTACCTGGAAGCGTGCAGTACTGGGCCAGCCCTAACAGTACCCCCCCCACGGGAGCCACCCGGCGACCTGCCCGGCCTCGGCTTCCCCGGATGGGAATGATGGAAGTCGGTGATCAGGGCGGGATCCATGATGAGCTGGCTGGAGACCCAGCTCCGTTCCTCAGGACCGTATCCCTCCCAGTCCACCAGATACTGGAACCCCCATCCTCGGCGTCGGATGGCCATGAGCTGGCGGACCTTCCACTGGGGGTGTCCATTAGGGCTGCACGATTTTGGGAAATAATCTAATTGCGATTGCGATTTGCTTGTTGTGTACCTTGTGTAAGACAGGGTTCTATAATCAAATGTGAAATCTATCTTATTTGTCTGAAAAATCAAATATAATATCCCTGTTTTTTTTTATTTTTTTAACTTAAATTTTTATTTTCATTTTTTCAACAACATACATAGACAACATTCATAGACAATACACAGTACATAAATTAAAACAAATAGACAAAAAATGAGTATAGAAAAAGTGTGACATGGGTCCTTCGGTCCATTCTACATTTGCATTATTTATTTACATTTTTATTCATTTCCTTGTATCCTTTTCAAACCTCTGTGATGTCGTTACTTCCCCTCCTGTATTCTTCCCATTTTCCCCATTTCCATTCAAACTTTTCTTCTTGCAGCCTCAGCAGATGTGTGATTCTCTCCATTTCCTGTATCCCCTCTACCAACTCTATCCATTTAACCTTTGTCGGCACTTCTACCTTGTACCACAGTTTAGTTAAAGCTTTCTTGGCTGCCACTATCAATATCTTAATCAAATATTTGTCTTCCCCTTGGATTCCTTCCTGTGACAGATTCCCCAAATACAACACTTGGCCTCCCTGGGGTATTTCGTATCCTATTATTTCATTTATTATCCCTCCTATCTCTTCCCAGTAGTGCCTTATCTTCTGACATCCCCAGAATATGTGTGTATGGTTCGCCCCTTCCTGTCCACACTCCCTCCAACATGTTTTCTTTGCTGGTGTGTAATTGCCCTGTATTTCTGGTGTTATAAAGTATCTAATTATATTTTTCCACCCAAACTCCCTCCATATCCTTGATCCTGTGGTTGTTTGTTGTGTCTTACATGTGTCATACCATTCCTCCTCTGTTATCTCTATTTCCAACTCTCTTTCCCACTTTTCTTTCACATACAATGTTGTATTTCCCTTACTGTCCATTATTGCCTGATATAGTGCTGATATCACCCTCCCCTTCCGTCCTTCGTATGACTTTACCATTATCTTAATTACCCCATTCTGTTCTTTGTCTCTATCTTGCTTTATTTCTTTGTTATAGTAGTCCCTAATCTGTAAATATCTAAAGTGGTCCCTATTCTCTAGTCCGTATCTTTCTTTCAATTTTTGTAGAGTCTGCATCTCCCCTCCTTCCGTCATCGTGCACATTGCTGTTATACCCCCCCGTTCCCACCTCTTGAACCCATGATCTTCTATCCCTGGTCTGAATTTGTTGTCGTGTGCTATCCATCTCAGTATCTTAGATTCTTTTTCTAGCTTGTATTTCTTTACTATTGTGTTCCATATGTTTATAGTGAATCTGGTAATTGGATCTAGTAGTTGCTCCTGTCTTCTGAACAGCTCCCTATCTCCTATCAGTGCCTGCACTTTGAATCCCTCTCTTTTGGTTTCTGTATCTTTCCATTTGGCCTCATAGTTCACATTGCACCAGCATGCTACTGTTCTAAGCTGTGCTGCATAGTAATAGCTTTCTAAACTGGGTACTGCCATCCCTCCTTTCTCCTTTGGTAATTGTAGAGTCACATATCTGATCCTTGGCCTTTTCCCCCCCCAAATGAATCTTGATATCTGTCTATCCCATTCCCTAAATTGTTTTTGTGGTATTAATATAGGTAGGGATTGAAATAGGTATAGTAACCTTGGTAATATGTTCATCTTAATGATTTCGATCCTTGAACTGAAATCTAGGGGCATCACTGTCCATCTTTCTAGATCTCTCTTGATTTTCTGATTTATCTGTGTATAGTTTGCATCGTATAGCCCCTCCCCCCCCTCTTGTGATGTTCACCCCTAGGTACTTGATCCTGTCCATGTCCCATTTGATTTTGTATTTTTCTTTGATCTCTATCGTTGGTGTGTAGTTCAGTGCTAATGTCTGTGTCTTTGTCACATTAAGTCTATACCCTGAGTAATATCCATATTCTGTCAGCAGATCCATCAGTGTCGGGAAGCTTGTGTCTGGTTGTCTCATATATACTATCACGTCATCTGCGAATAATCCCAATTTATGTTCCGTCCCCCTTATCTCCACCCCTTTGATGTCTTTGGTCTGTCTAATTAGTTGGGCCAGTGGTTCGATGAATACATCGAAGAGCGTCGGCGAAAGACAACAACCCTGTCTGGTAGCTCTCTCTAGTTTAATCCGGTCCGTCAGACTACCATTCACCTTAATCCTAGCCGTCGGTTCTTGATATAATGCCCTAATTGTTTTCATAGCGTTTTTGTCTAATCCAAATCTCTCTAATACTTTATATAGAAATAACCAGCTTACACTATCGAAGGCTTTTTCTGCATCTAGGCTAACTAATACTGCACTTCCTCCTTCCTTTTGTATCTCCTCTACTATCTGCACTGTCTTCCTTATGTTATCCTGTGTCTGCCTTCCTTTAATGAATCCAGTCTGGTCTTCGTCTATTATATCTGTCATAAATGTCTCAAATCTTTTGGATATTATTGATGTATACATCTTGTAATCTACATTAAGTATGGACACAGGTCTGAAACTACTACACAGTTCTCTATCTTTCCCTTCTTTTGGAATTGTAGTAATTATGGCCTCTTTCCATGAAGGTGGCATTGTGCCTTTTTCCATTGTGTGTCTGAATGCTGCTTCTAACATGGGGCTCAGTTCCTGCCTAAATGTCTTGTAGAATTCCGAGGGGAATCCGTCGCTACCCGGTGACTTACTACTCTTTGCCCTACTGATCGCATTCCCCACTTCTTGTTCTGTGATTTCTGCATTTAATATTCCATTCTGTTCCTTCCCTATTGATGGTAAATCCAATTTTTCTAAAAATGTTTCTATCTCCTCCTCCCCTGCCGCTATCGGTTGTGTGTATAGTTTCCTATAATATTCTTCAAATGCCTTCTCTATTTCCGCTGGTTCTCTCAGTATTTTGTTTGTGTTTGTGTCCCTTATTGTATGTATTGTGTTTATTTTTTGTTGCGTCCTAATTCGTCGAGCTAACAGTCTGGTCGCCCTCGGTCCCCCTTCATAGTATGTCTGTTTCATGTATCTAGCTTTCTTCTCTATTTCTGACAGCAGCTCCCTGTTTATCTGTCCTCTAACTTCCTTAACCTCTCTAAGTGTCTCCTGGTTCTTTGAGCTTTGGTGTTCTTTCTCTAATTCTTTCAGCTTCTTTATCAAGTTCTGGTATGTCCCTATTCTAGCCTTCTTGAGTAATGCCGTCTTTGCTATCAATTTTCCCCGTATTACTACCTTTAGTGCATCCCATAAAATGTTTGGATCTACCTCCCCATTATCGTTCTCTTCTCTATATCTAATTATGTCTTCCTTCACCTGGTTAACCAAACCTTTGTTGTTCAATAGTCCTACATTCAGTCTCCAAACTGTATTCCTCCGTCTACTTTTAAGATTTACTGTCAGATATATTGCGCTATGATCTGAAATATCCGTCACTCCTATCCTGCATTCTTCCACCCGATATCTGTCCCCTGTTGTCATGAGAAAATAGTCTATCCTTGAATATGTTTTGTGCGGGTGTGAATAGTGCGTATATTCTCTATCTAGCGTGTTCATTGCTCTCCATATGTCTATGATTCCTAATTCTGCCATATGTATATTCATATATTTGCTAATGTTTGTCCTCCATTTCTTTGTGCTAGTCGTGTCTATGTCATAATTCAGTACCACATTGAAATCACCTGTACAGATCAGGACCCCCTCCCCTTCCAACGCTATAATATCAAAGATCGTTTCAAATAGATATTTCTCACTGTCCGGTGGAGCATATACATTTATTAGTGTTACCATTTGACCTTCCATTTTCCCCTTGACCAACACATACCTTCCCTCCTTGTCCCTTATTTCCTTGATCATCTCAAATTTCACTGTGTTCTTAATTAGTATAGCTACTCCTCTTCTAAGGTTCTGTTTAAAAGAACTATAGAACAGGTTTTCATACCCGAATCTCTTCAGCTTTTCATGTTCTTGTGATATAAGATGCGTTTCTTGCAAGAAAATGACCTGCGCCTCTTCTTTTTTAAGTTTCGTCATCACCTTACTCCTCTTTATCGGGTTATTCATACCATTCACATTTAACGACATCATCTTTACACCCTTAACTTGTGTCATATTTCTCCCGTTCTACCCATGTCACATAAAATAATATTTGTGGTTGTAGCCTTTGCTATCTCCTTCTGACTTACATACATATTTACATAATAAACATCAACATCAACATCAAAATTCACTCTTTGAACTTCCATGGCATTTGAGGGTCCTATTCGTTCCCCTCTTTTCCCCGCTGGTGGGTGGGGAGTAGTGGCTCTCCTAGTGAGAGGGCCCCCCCTAGTGGCTACATTGAGCGCACTATATATGTCCAGCTCTGTGTGTGGTCTGACCGAGCTCCCAGTCAAAAAGCTCCGCTTTAGTCACTTTCATGTTTCCGTCTAACTGTGTTATGCGACATGTGTTTTCCTGAGTCCCTTTAATGTCCGTCTCCATATATCTCTTGAATGCACATGTCCCCCCTTTTTTTTTATCACTTTCGGTTTAATTATCCCCCATGTATTTTGTCATACTCTTCCTGCCTAACAAGTCTCTTTCATGTTTTCACTCTCTTGCATTATGTGCGTCATACGTATATCAGTCCAATGTGCTTCGAATCTCTATGCCTTCCTTTCTAAATTTTGGTCTACCTATAATTATCTCATGTACATTACTATCTTCTCACTATCTATTTTGTGTGTGTGCATTGTACTCATCCACCCTTTGATCACCGTCTCGTCTCCTCTCCGCCCCCTTTCTCCGTGTCCTTGCGTCCTTCTTCTCAGTTGATCTGCTTTGAATCAATTCAGATCCCCTTCACCTTCCCGTTTTCCTCGTCTCCTCCTCGTCCCCCGCCGACCCTGGTCCATCTCCTCGCCTTCTCCAACCTCTGCAGCAGCATAGGTCTCTCGTCTCCTCCTCCCGGCACCTTCCATCCTCTCTGGTTCATGTCCCTCGCCGCCTCCCGCACGTCTCCGTACACCTTTGCGCCTTTCTTCCAATGAACCTTCAGCGTGGTCATTGGTGATTGAAATCTGATTTTGCCTTCCTTCAGAGATTTTTTTATCTGAACATAGCTCCGACGCTTTACCGCCACCTCCGTTGCATAATCATGGTCAAAAGTAACTCTCTGTCCCCCCACCTCTATCTTCTTCTGCCAGGCTGTTCTAAGAATGTTCTCTTTCACCTCGAATTCCAAGAAGTTTACTATAACTGCTCTCGGTGGTTTGTCCTCTCGCGGCTTCGGCGCCAGAGTCCTGTGCGCTCTCTGAATCCCTGTCTTGTCGAGGGCTGTCATTTTTAATTCTCTTCGAATCAGGCTGTCCACATATTTGACCATCGAATCTCCTTCCATCCCCTCTTTCAGACCCCATATTCGTATGTTGTTTCTCCTCGACCTCCCCTCCAAGTCCATTAGCTTTCCTCTCATCATGTTCTGTTGTTCGAGCGTCTCTTTCAGAATATCATGCATTTCTGTATTCCATTCTTCCGTATCGGCCGTCCTTTCTTCCAACATCTTTATGTCTTTCTCTTGCTCTTGTATTTTTCCGTTCATTGCCTCGAGTCCTTTATCCATTTCCCCTCTGAGTTCGTCCTGTCCCCTCTTCAACTCTTCCCTCAGTCCATCAATGCTGTCTTGGATATTCTGCGTGCTCGCCTGGTTAGCCATCACGCTAGCTTGTATGCTAGTTTGTAACTCTTGTTGGCTAGCCAACGCGCTAGCTTGCACGTTCCTCGTGTTAGCTTGTGTGCTAACTTGTATGCTGTCTTGTATAGCTTGAATAGCCTTTGCATTAGCCTGCACGTTAGCTTGTAGCTCTCGGTTAGCCTTGGCTTGTAGTTCCTGCCCAGCCAGCATGGTCGTTTGTATTCTTGTTAACCAGGCGGGCTCCACGGGGTCTCCTTCCCTGCCTCCCTGCGTCACGCTCGCCTGAGCCATTTCTTCAGTCATTTCCTCAAGGTTAGATTTTTCCTCCGGTGTTTGTACGTCTTCTGGGGTCTTATTTCTCTCACTTTTTCTCGTGCACATCCTTCCTTTTCTCTTATATCTTTGAATTTTCACCTTTTATTCTGTTTTAGACAGTTTTACTTCCCTTTCTCGAGTTATTTGACCGGGAGCTCTTTCAGTGGTCTCCTATCCACCCATCTCAAAACCGGAAGTCCTGTGCTAACTCAATATCCCTGTTTTCAACATGGGCGCCGCCATTTTGTTGCTGACGTCATGGCTGACGTCATGGGGCTTGTTTGGTGTATACACTGCTGGTTAGCTGCCTATAGTGAATGGGTCAGTCAGTAAATAAAATGTTGCCTACAAAACAACGGGACCGCGGTGGTTCTGTTTGTATTGCTCCTGGCTGTTCAAACTAATTTTACCATGTGAAAGAGAGGAAAGTTGGTTAATTTCCACAAACTACCAGTGAAAAAAAACAGTGTTGTTGGCACGTTGGCTCAGGCTGGCTGCACTCAGGCGGCGCGACCAGCCTGTTGGACAGGGAAGGAGGATCTGCAGCGAACACTTCATTGCCTCGGATTATGTTGTTGGGGTGGGATGTTTGTCCAGAAGACCACTAATCAGCTGAAGCCGGACGCGGTTCCCTCAGTCTTCGACAGACAGACCGGCCCAGGCAGTTCAGCGTCGCGGAGCATTCAGCCTGCTGGCTGCACAGCTCCACTTCAACCAGCCGAGCGTCGGGAGCTCCAGCAGCTTGTCGATGTGCTAATAGCCTGGAGCCAGCTACCGTTAGCTTGCCGAGGCTATTAGCACATCGACAAGCTGTGTAGCCAGCTACCGTTAGCTTGCCGAGGCTATTAGCACATCGACAAGCTGTGTAGCCAGCTACCGTTAGCTTGCCGAGGCTATTAGCACATCGACAAGCTGTGTAGCCAGCTACCGTTAGCTTGCCGAGGCTATTAGCACATCGACAAGCTGTGTAGCCAGCTACCGTTAGCTTGCCGAGGCTATTAGCACATCGACAAGCTGTATAGCCAGCTACCGTTAGCTTGTCGAGGCTATTAGCACATCGACAAGCTGTGTAGCCAGCTACCGTTAGCTTGCCGAGGCTATTAGCACATCGACAAGCTGTGTAGCCAGCAGGCTGAATGCTCCGCGACGCTGGTTGAAGTGGATCTAGGTAGCCAGCAGGCTGAATGCTCCACGACGCTGAACTGCCTGGGCCGGTCTGTCTGTCGAAGACCGAGGGAACCGCGTCCGGCTTCAGCTGATTAGTGGTCTTCTGGACAAACATCCCACCCCAACAACATAATCCGAGGCAATGAAGTGTTCGCTGCAGATCCTCCTTCCCTGTCCAACAGGCTGGTCGCGCCGCCTGAGTGCAGCCAGCCTGAGCCAATGTGCCAACAACACTGTTTTTTTCACTGGTAGTTTGTGGAAATTAACCAACTTTCCTCTCTCTCACATGGTAAAATTAGTTTGAACAGCCAGGAGCAATACAAACAGAACCACCGCGGTCCCGTTGTTTTGTAGGCAACATTTTATTTACTGACTGACCCATTCACTATAGGCAGCTAACCAGCAGTGTATACACCAAACAAGCCCCATGACGTCAGCAACAAAATGGCCGCGCCCATAATGATAAATGCTTCAAAAATGCACATAACAAAAAGTTTTTTCTTAGAAACTGCTTATTTTTATAACGTGATTTTTTCTGTGGCTTATCTAAATACTAATGTGATGCTATGAATATGTATTTATCGCTATGCTTCATCTCCACTTTAAGCTTCTTGGTGGTGGATTGAAGCGGGAGGTCCTTGGAGGACAACCATACCCTCTGCCCAGGTTGGTAAGTCGGCGCAGGGATCCGGCGTCGGTTAGCTCCCCGACTGGCGCGCTCCGATGCCCGGAGCAGCGCAGTCCTGGTGATCTCCCAGACACGACGACACCGGTCGAGATGACAAAAGGCTCGCCATACTGGGGAAAACCATGGAGGCGGAACACGTGGCTCGTCAGGAGGTCCGCTGTCTCGGAAGTTGATGGGAGCTTGGGAAGGGCCACGAGGTGAACCCCCTTGCTGAAACGATCCACCACTGTCAGAAGGACTGTGTTTCCCTGGGAAGGTGGAAGGCAAGTGACGAAGTCCAACGCCACATGGGACCAAGGGCGGCTCGGGATGGGAAGTGGCTGTAGTAGACCGGAGGGTGCCTGGTGAGAGGCCTTGCTGCGGGCGCAGACCGTGCAGGCCAGTACGAACTCCCTGACGTCGTTCCTCATGATGGGCTACCAGAACCGACGAGCCAGGAAGGAGAAGGTGCGGTGGACGCCGGGGTGGCAGGCAAACCGGCTGGTATGGCCCCATTGGAGAACCCGGGACCGGACTGAGTCGGGGACGAAGAGGTGACGATAAGGTACGTTGCTTGGAGCGGGATGGAAACGTAAGGCACGCTTGACCACGGTCTCGATGCCCCAGGTGACCACTCCCACCACCCTGACCTCAGGGAGGATGGGAGTCGGATCCTCAGTGGTTGGAGCCCCCTTGGAGTGTAACCGGGACAGAGAGTCGGCCTTCGTGTTGCGGCACCCAGGGCGAAAGGTCAAAGAGAAGTCGAACCGACTGAGGAAGCTGGCCCACCTTGCTTGCCGGCCGTTGAGCAGATTGGATGCGCGGATGTACATCAAGTTCTTATGGTCTGTCCAAATGGTGAACGGTTCCTCGGCCCCCTCCAGCCAATGACGCCACTCCTCCAAGGCAGCCACTACTGCCAGCAGCTCCCGATTTTCAATGTCATAGTTCCTCTCAGCAGGAAGGAAACGACGAGAGTAGAAGGCGCACGGATGGACCTTCTGGTCCGTCGCCGACCGCTGAGACAGGATAGCCCCTAGTCCAGTTTCCGAGGCGTCCACCTCCACAATGAACTGCTTCTTGGGGTCTGGGTGGATCAAGACCGGGGCGGTGGTGAATCTGTTCTTGAGGGAACGGAACGCAGCGCAGGCCGCTCAAGACCAGTCAAACGGCAGGGAGGGAGAGGTCAGCTTGGTAAGCGGTTCCGCCACTTGGCTGTAGTTCCGGATGAACCTCCGGTAAAAGTTTGCAAAACCGAGGAAGCTTTGTAGCTCTTTCCGAGAAGAGGGCTCCGGCCACTCCTCCACAGCCTGGATCTTGCGGGGGTCGGCTCGGGTCTGGCCACTCTCCACCATGAAGCCAAGGTAATCGACGGAATTGGAGTGGAAACGGCACTTCTCTGCCTTAACGAAGAGCCGGTTGTGGAGAAGGCGCTCAAGTACTCGGCGGACATGATGGAGATGTTACTCGAGAGTCTTGGAGAAGATGAGGATGTCGTCAAGGTAGACCACCACAAACTCATCGAGCATGTCACGGAGGACGTCGTTCATGAGCGCCTGGAATACCGATGACTGATGACCCCTGGGAGTCTTGAAGGCGGTCTTCCACTCGTCGCCCTCTCGGATACGGACCAGATGGTAGGCACTCCGGAGGTCCAGTTTAGTGAAGACGGTAGCCTGGGTGAGGGGCTCGAAGGTGGAGTTCATGAGAGGAAGAGGATACTTGTTCTTGATGGTGATCTCGTTGAGTTGGCAATAGTCAATGCAGGGCCGGAGACCTCCGTCCTTCTTCCCAACAAAAAAGAAGCCGGCCGCCACCGGGGAGGACGAGGGCCAAATGAGGCCTGCTGTCAAGGACTCAGAGATGTACTCCTCCATCGCTGCCTTCTCAGGGACGGTCAGACTGTAAAGGCGGCTGCCGGGAAGGGGAGCCCCTGAGCGGAGGTTGATTGCACAGTCCTAAGGCCGATGAGGAGGGCCTGAGCCCGGGACTTGCTGAAAACCTCCCCGAGGTCGTGGTACTCAGGGGGGATAGTCGAGAGGTCTGGGTGCGGCACACTAGGGACACTCCGGGGCGACGGACTGGACGCCGCCTGAAGACACTGGGCATGACAGGAGGAGCTCCACCCCATGAGGGTGCCGGAGGACCAGGCGATGTGGGGCTCATGCAGCGCGAGCCAGGGACGACCCAGAACTACTGGGACTAGAGGGGATCTGGTAATAAAGAACTCAACGTGATTACCAGCAATGGTGAGGAGGACAGGACAGGTGTGTTGAGTGATGTCGGCCAGGCGGTGCTGATCCAACGCGAAAACCTCCAAGGGCCTCTCGAGGTTCTCAAGTGGAATGTTGGCCTGGGTGGCAAACTCAAAATCCAGGAAGCTCTCATCAGGGTTAGGGTCAGTCCCCGAGTCAACGAGTGCACCCACCGTCGCCCGCTGGTCCGCCCAGGCCAGGGTGACGCTCGTCAGATGGTTAGGTCCCGTTCGGCCGGGCTAAGGTGTGTGCGTCCCAGCTGCATGGGTTCCTCCTTGGTCACAGGCCGGGAGGGAAAAGGACCACCAGTCGCGGAGGAGACAGGACGATCAGCAGTCCAGTCACGAGTGCGGGAGGTCTGGGGAACGGCTGGGGGTCCCAGTCGGGCTCGCTCGCGCCTTCTCTCCCGGAGGAGTCCGTCGATGCGGATGGCGAGGCTGATTAGGGCCTCGAGCGAATCGGGCTCCTCCCGGGTGGCGAGCTGGTCTCTCACAGCGTTGTTGAGCCCCTTCAGGAAAATGAGATGAAGCGCCCGGTCATTCCAACCACTCTCGGTTGCGGCCAGTCTGAACTCCAGCGCGTAGTCGGTGACACTGCCACTGCCCTGCTGGAAGGTGCCCAACCGGGCTCCAGGGTCCTGGGCCCTGTTTCTTGTACGTGGTTCAACTAAGTCGATCAAGATGTCATTATCCAGCTTCAGTTAACCCGATGTTTGAAGCCGGGATTTTCCTGTTCCAAGAAGGTGGATTCAGTCTCGTTAACTCAAGCCAGACTTGATTCTCAGGATCAGTGCGCGCGCCCGCCTCAGCTGAGAAGACAGCAGGTGTCGATCGCAGAAATCCTGATTCTCTAGCGGCATTGATTGATTAATTGATTTAAAACTTTATTAACATATTGCAGTACGGCTCAATCGCCTCGCCGACAAGTTAAATGCGTTATCTATAGGCTAATTTTAAGTCCCTCATTACCTCAATCAATCAGATTATATTTCTTTAAACTTGCCTGCTGGATTGAATAATCAAATGAGATCTTGCTAGCGAAAATAATTAGTTAACTGTTATACAGAATTACGATACGGCTCTCTTACCCCTTGATTGATGTATAGTCAATCTTTAACTTATCTCCAATGTGGTCTAACGGGTTGTTCTTTTGACTTTCACACAGACGACCGGGGTTCAAGACCCTAGTCGTCTCCTTCTTTTTGCAATATAGGAATAATTCAATTTGGTGCACGTTGAGAGCTATATAAAGAATGACATCCTCAATGCATGTAGATTTATAATATTTTAACTTAAAACCAGGCTACTTTGGCGTATAATCATTAATATTATATTCAAAAAAATCATATTGGAAAGACCGGGTTTTGAACCCCGGTCGCTGGGTTGGCAGGCTTGAGCACTACCGCTGGACCACTGTGCCAGATGGGATAAATTCATTGTTTATACATTAATGAACGAGAGACCCGTGTTTAGAATATCCTTTGTTATGAATGAAGTTTATCTCTTTATCCTCATTCATTAATGTGACGTCAACGGCTCATTCAATTTCTCAAATCCGTCAAACAGCGCATCTCATCAGACATCTTAATCCCAGTTACAATTGAAATAACCACATAATGTGTACATCGCACGAGCGAGCGCCACCGTCGCCACGGTATATATAACGTGCATTATTTAGGACAAAGTGAATTTAGTATGAGCATTTTGGGTCTATTTTACATTTCAAAAGCCCCCTCTGGAAGAATGGAGCACAAGAACGTAATTCAGAATGGTATAATGCAGATCGTAGACTGTGGGAATAGTTTCAGGAAACGGGCCGTCACTTCTTTGCGGGGGCGTGGCGATGGTTCAGGCTAAGTTGAACTTGAACTCTGCTTTCGACCAGGCTCAAACTTTTGGATATGTTGTCATGGTGATTTGGAAAATCCACGTACATGAAACCGGAAAGTCCGGCTAACCCAGTTATCCAGTTAAAGTTATCCGGCTAACTCAGTTATCCAGGTACAAGAAACAGGGCCCTGGCCACGAGCTGGGTGGTGGAAAACCCTTCGGAGCTCTGCCACAAAATCTGTGTATGAAAAACAGAAGTCAAGCCTCATGGACCAGGAAGCAGTAACCCACTGTGCTGCTCAGCCTGTGAGCAGGTTAGTCATGTAAGCCACCTGGGCTCCCTCTGTCGTAAATCTGCTGGGTTGATGAATGAAAACAAAATCACATTGCATGATGAACGTGGCACAGTCCTCGAAGTTACCGTCGAACAGTCGTTGGTTGGAGAGATGGGGCTCTCGAGGAGCGGGGTCGGGAGGTGCAGGGTTAGTCGAGGCGGCGGGTGGTGGTCCGGCTGGGACTCCTGCCACAGGTGGGGTTAAAAGCAGGGTGTTAAATGCTGCACTGAGAGTCTGCAGCTGGTGTAGAATATCAGCCTGCTGATTACCCTGCGCAGTCTGCTGGGTGGTTAGAGTGTCTAGAGATATCTGGATAGGCCGGACCTGGGCCCAGAGGTCCTGCACAGCAGCCGCAGCCGCACCTAGCTGTTGGGTGTGGTCGTTGGTCAGCTGGATCTGACCTGCCAAGGTTGCTCTAACACTGTCTGTGTCGGCTAAGGTCGACATGGTCGGGTCGTAATGTTATGGTTTGTAAACAACCCCAACAGCACGACACAGACAGCTAGTTCAGAGTTAGCCAAAAACTACAACAACAACACAAGAGGAACAAGCAGCAGGTGGTGGTGAGCAAAACGACCCGACACTGAACGTTCAGAAACCCTGTGTATAAAAGGGCTCCCTTCGAGCTGATTGGAAACTCCTTTCAGGTGCGTGATGGTAATTGGTACCTGGAAGCGTGCAGTACTGGGCCAGCCCTAACATTCACATTCCTTTACAGCTTTGGGTAGGGCGTTCCACATTGATGTGGCATAATTGCGAAATGTGTTTTTGAGCCGAATCTGGGTTTAACATGATTTTATTAATTTTTTTTCTTTTTCTCCCATTTTCTATTTTTTTTTTTTGTCCCGATTTCGTATTGTCCAATTCTACCCTCCCCTATCTCGAACGCTGTTAGGCCATGCCTCCCACAGGTCGGCTGCAATGTGGACCAAGCCTTGCATCACGCCTTGCATCGTCGCATCTTTTCACCTGTACAGCGCGATCTCTCAGCGGCGAGGGTCTGCGTGGGAGGGACACGCCGCCCTCGTTGCTTCCTGATTCTGCTGCGCAGGCGCACCAACCGACCTGTAGGAGTCGCTGTCCACAACGTCCGATCCCCACCCGCCAGCTTCCCACCCCCTAATACTGCCAATTGTATTAGTATGAACGACCAGCCAAGCTGGTAGCAATGCCGAGAGCTGGGCTCGAACCCAGCATCCCCTGCATTAGCGGCGAGCGCCTTGCCCACTGCGCCACTTAGCCGCCCGGTTTAACATGATTTGTTGAGCTTCCTCTGGTGTTGTGGTCATGGTATTCACTGACCTTTGGGATGTATTTTGACATGTACATGGGTACCTTAGTCGTATAGTGTATCTTGTAGACCAGGCCCATTGCAAGTTGCTGTACTCTGTCGTCTACTCTAAGCCATCCTAGGTTGTCAAAGTGGGCAGGGGTGAGGTGGGTTCTAGGGGTAAGGTCAAGTAGAAGTCTGAACAGTTTGTTTTGTGATGTTTGTAATCTTATTTTTAGCGCCTTTGAGGTGCTTTGGTACCATGAGGTGCAAGCATAGTCGTAGTACCCTTCAATGAGTCTTCAGGGTATTCTTGTTTACCAGAGAGGAGATCCGGTACAAGAATCTAGTTCTTTGGTTGACTTTTTTTATTACCTTGGATGCCATTTTGTCACAGGAAAGATTTTCCTCTAGGATGGAACCTAGGTATGTAATTTCATCTTTCCTGTAGTGAGTCAAACTGAACAAGCTGGTGAGGAAGGCTAGCTCCATAGTGGAGTCAAACTGAACAAGCTGGTGAGGAAGGCTAGCTCCATAGTGGAGTCAAACTGAACAAGCTGGTGAGGCAGGCTAGCTCTGTAGTCAAACTGAACAAGCTGGTGAGGAAGGCTAGCTCTGTAGTGAGTCAAACTGAACAAGCTGGTGAGGAAGACTAGTACTGTAGTTAGGGTTGCCACCTTTGACTAATAGAACTAAGGGACACCAGTAAGCGAGTGTGCGTGTAGCGCGCGAGAAAAGATTTTGGCCGGTTTTGGGGTGTTTTTTGGGGCAAAAATTGCTGGATTTGGTCACTATTTATTTTTTTACTTTATTTTGGTTTTAGGGTTAGGGTTAAGGGGTCCCCACACGGCGAGCGATTTTAGCCAGGCGACCGATTTTTTTAGCGAGCCGACAGACAGAATTGTATCGCCTTCATTGTTATGAATGAGAGAACCCACACGGCAGGAGATTCTGAAGCGACGGTCGCGCAGCTATTTCTGTCACCTCGCTAAAAATCGCCTCGATCCTATTTTTGAGGCGACGGCAGGCAGGACAATGAGGAAATAATATGACTTCTACAGTAGAAGTAGTCAGGGGCGTATCTAGAAAAATTTGGCCGGTTTTGGCCGGTTTGTGGGCGAAAATGGGTGGATTTTGTAACAATTTTTTTTAAACTTTATTTCGGTTTTAGGGTTAGTGTTCTGAAGGATCAGATTAAACCGAATATATATATTTATTTATATATATATATTTAATTGTATTTGTATATCCCCTGATATCCCTTGTATATTCCTTGTACAATATGCATTGAATATCCCTTCTAGTCTACTGAACATCCCATAATAGTCTCCATTCTACCATTGGACGAGACCTTGGTGCCAGGTCGCCATACCCCTCAGACCAGGTTCAATCGTACCGCTCAACATGTATGGACAAGTCCTAGTTCCGCGTAGGTATATGTCTACCGCACCACTAATGGTACTATTTGTTCATAGTGCGTATATATACTGCGCTATTAAAGTAGAGCTTTCTTTTAGTCCAGTTCATTACCCTCCAACAGAGTGACAGACGCAAAAGCCTCCCCGCGAACCACGTGTGGGCAGTAAGGCCAATTCGACCCAGTATCGGCATTGAGACATCGTGTATATTAATATTTGAATAGTCATATTTGGCACTATATCGTCGAGTTGGACGTATTCTATTAAGCTAATAATAGTCTATTCATATGTAGTGCCTCGTGCGGTAAGAGTTCTATAGTAATCAGCACCCCCATCGTTTCGGGCATCAGCTGGACGCTTATCCAGGGTGGTTGACCCCACGTGAAGCTGCACCCGAGGAGCTCCAGGCCAAAGAGCGAGTGGACCTGTATATTGGATTATTCTACCGACGACGGCTAGCCTTCCACGGCTTGGATTATGCTTTGAGTACTTTGATTATTCTATGGATAAAGGCCAACACTGCGGTGTGTTGGAAGTACCCCCCCCGGAGAGGACGACAGGTGAGAAGACGCTCTACACGACGAGGTCGCCTCACGTCTCTCCATCGTGGACCGGAGGACGCCGGCCACAGAGAGTCCAACTGCTTTCATCTGTGGATCGAGGATCGCTGGGCACCGGGTCGCACGACTGTGGGCTCTCCCAGGATACCCTCGGCCAGACGGGATACAGCCAGACTCTACCCCCCCCCCTCCAGCTGTCCTACAAGCAGTCGGAACCTTCCCCTAGTGTATCCAGCTATATAATCATTCAAGTATCATTGCTATTGTTCCCTAAATATTCCAGGTTGTATATTTGCTTCCTGCGCAATCAGAGATTGGACATTCGATATTGATCTACCTACGAATACTCATTTGCCATAAAAGTGCATACTATTTCAAATCATAAATGTAATTAAGTGATCGTTGTACATACCTTTTGCTATGTATTATTATTAAACGCAGACTTTCGACTTGGTACATTTGTGTTGGATCCGTTTCATCAGGTGGGAGTGTTTATCATAATTATTTATACCTAGTACTGGGTGGCCAGAGTCTAAAGTACAAGAGGTAGTGGTAGTAAGTATCATATCTAACAATACAGTCAGGGAATTGTACCCCTCAGTTACAATTGGTCCTTCGAGCCGGAGGGTAATCAGTGTAATATTAATATAGTGTTATTAATATTAAAATGGCCTATGATGAACACTCCACGAAACGATCCTCCTAACCAACAACGCCCGCGGCGCAAACGACAGCTCCCTCAGTACCTAGAGGCTTACGCTGTCAGTCAACAACCTAGTCTTCTACCAACAGTAAACGCGGTAAAACTAGAAAGTAAAATTATGTCTAACCCTAACGACCAGGCTACCCCGACCATAGAGGCCCCTATGGGTTCTAACGTAACCGACCCAGCTCACGGTGGGGACCAGGGGGAACCAGACATGACTTTACACCCCGCCAATACCGAAGAAGTAGTCCCCGACGAGTCCCGGGAGGAAGACAACACTACCGAGAGAGAACTCGGCACGGAAGAAGATGAGGAGAGCACCGTGGAGATAGAGCTCCAAGACTCCGCACGGAGTACCCCAAGGGACGGCTCCCCTATACAACCGTCTTCTCCCAGCGAGGCAGAGAGGACACTACAGCAGGCATTCCTCGTCAGCCTGAAAGCCTCTACTGAACGCGATAGACTCCAGGGTGAACGCGATCGATTGCAGATACAGCAACGGAGCGAAGAAGAGCACATACGCCTGGAAATAAGACGCATTCAGATGGAAGAGAATATGGCAAGAGACCGGGCCGACGCCCAGCGCGCCGCCACCGGTGCCCAGAGAGAATCGGATCTCACCAAGTGCGAAGCCGAGCGCGACAGAGCACAAGCGCAACTAATAGAACAGCTGATCAGAAGGACAACACCCCCTCCCTCCACCAGAGGCTCCAGGAACTCGTCTAGACATCACTCCAGGGCGGCATCCCCTAGCCGAGTAAGCGACCCTGAACTTGACCAACAGACGAGGTTTATACCCCCCGCAGACCCCCTTCCCCAACCGGTCCAAGCGAGACCCAGCCACCGGGAAGGAGCAGCATACACTGCGGAGAGGCTAAATCAGAGACTACAAGCCCTGGATGACCTAACGGAAGACGAAGAGGAAGAGGAGGAGAACCACGCCCGACGACAGCACAGTACTCTACCGGACCAGGAGGTCCAGTACAGCCCAGGCTATACCCCCGCGGAGCTGCGCTACAGACCCCCGACGCTATTCACGGGTGAGCACGACGCACGACCCGCACCGAGGAACAGCACCTGGACCAGCGGGCCATGGTACACAGCCGGTACCAGCCCACGCCAAGGAGCAGGAGGAGACTCGCCTAGGAGGCCTCTCCCCCAACGCTCGCCGATGTATCAACAATCCGCGTCATACATTGGCACACCTATGGTACCAGACTTCACCCAGGAGAACCGGGCCCAGTATACGGAGCTCCGCATGTGTCTGGAGACAATGTTGGTGGATGTCATTGATGAACGCCATAAATATGCGATACTACTGAAGCATTTAAAGGTACCCCGCGCGCACAACATAGCGCTCGCCTACGCCACTTCCACGACCCCATACACCGCAGCGCTGGTAGCGTTGGACCAGAGATATGGACGTATATGGGATTACGTGATCCAGGAGATCAGGCACATCGACCGCCTACCCCCAGCAACAGACAATCGAGCACTGGACGACCTGTCCATCAGAGTGCAGTCCCTGGTAGGGATGCTGGGAGCGCAGAGGGAAAAGGGTAGGCATGAACTATACGCCAACTCAAATGTAGAGAGGATCTTGGAGAAGCTACCGCCCGCCCGACAGGAGCGCTTTAGGCGGCAGAGAGACCACCGAGACCCTAATGGCCCCGAACCGAACCTCCTCGATCTAGCCGACTTCCTGGCGAGAGAAGTCAGCAGCTTACGGCTAGATACATTCGGACGGAGCACCCCTGGCTCCAGAGAAGGAACCAGGAGACTAAATGATGGAAGAAGATCGGTGACTGTCATGTACCAATCGGAGTCAGTGCCAAGCAGTAGGAGCCACAGTACCCCCTCAAGAAAGGAGAAGTGGAAGATAGTGTGCCCCTACTGTGAGAAAGAACACTGGCTGTCACAATGTGACTCATTCCCCAAGATGAATGCGGAGGAAGCGAGTCAATGGATAAAGTCCAACAGACGCTGTTTTCGCTGTGCGCGATCACACATGGCAGCCGAATGCCGCTTAAAGAAAAAGTGCAGTCGGTGCGATGGAGCCCATCTGGACATACTCCACGACAGTAACAGACGGCGGCCTCCACCGGCACCATCAAGCAGCAAAGCAAGCGTCATGTACATCGACCCCGCCAGCAGCAGCGGAGCCAGAGTGCTCTTAAAGGTAGTCCGTGTGACATTGAGCTACCAGAATAAAGTCATGGACACTTACGCCGTCCTTGATGACGGGTCAGAGAAGACCCTTCTGCTCGCGTCCGCTGCGGCCCAGCTAGGGCTGCGGGGGAGCGAAAACCAAATGACAATTCGGACAATAAGAAGAGATTTGAAAACGATAAAGGGCGAGAATGTCTCATTCTCTATCGCAGCAAGCGGCCAGCCCGAGCGACGGTACAGGATTACAGACGCTTTCACCAGCCAAGAAATAGGACTCTCGCGGTACACATACCCCGTAGCCAAGCTGATGGAGAAATATGTACATCTACGCAAGCTACCGATCCCACTCATAGACGGTGCTACCCCGACACTGTTGATAGGCCCCGACCATGCAGACCTCATTGTCCCGATAGACCGGGTTCATACCGGACCCAGAGGCTGTCCTGCAGCAGTCGAGACCCGCCTAGGATGGACTCTCCAAGGCCCACTCGCCAAATCTCTTAACCGAACCACAGCCACTAGCTGTCTCCACTCCCGAGTCACAGAGGGAGACACCGCACTCCTGCAGCATGTAGAGAGGCTATGGACCTTAGAACAAATGCCCTTTAAGAACGAAAAGAAAGACATTCGCTCTAAAGACGACATCTACGCCATTAACCTCCTCGAGACGGGAACAAAGAGAGTCCCAGTCAGCGGCGTGTTGAGATACGCCACGCCACTCCTGCGGCGGGAAGGGATGCCTACCTTTCACGCAAAGAAAGACGCCACAGAGCGGTACCTACTAAACACAGAGCGGCGCTTAGCCAAGGACCCCGCCCAAGAAAGTGTATACCGCGCTGAGATTGAGAAGCTCATCACAGCGGGACACGTCACAAAGATTGACATTAAAGAGGCCGACCAGACGACTGAATCGTGGTACGTGCCCCACCACAAGGTTCATCACAACGGCAAAGACCGCATTGTGTTTAACTGCAGCTACCAGATCGGATCCCAAAATCTGAATAAAGAGCTATTGCCCGGTCCTACACTCGGCCCCTCCCTACTAGGCGTACTACTCCGCTTCCACCAGGACAAGGTGGCTATCAGCGGGGATATCAAAGGGATGTTCCTGCAGGTGAGATTAGTAGAGGAGGACAAGCCCCTGTTGCGGTTCCTATGGAGAGAGAGGCCAGGAGATGAGCACCCAGCCATCTACCAATGGGAAGTCCTCCCTTTCGGAACTACATGCAGCCCATGCTGTGCTACATTTGCACTACAGAGACATGTCGCAGAGGACCCAGCAGCGGACGAAGAGGTCCGACACAGTGTGAAGAACAGCTTCTATGTAGATAACTGTCTACAAAGCGTTTCGACCCAGGAAGAAGCCGAGGCTCTCCTACATAAACTCCGCGCCTCTCTGATCAAAGGCGGCTTTGATCTAAGGCAGTGGGCCAGCAGCGATCCGCACGTACTGCGCAGCCTCTCCTCCGAGGACAAGGCAGCGAGCAGCGATACCTGGATGGCCACAATCCCAGGAGAAGCCCAAGAGATGACACTAGGACTAGTGTGGCGCTTCAAAACAGATTCGCTCCACTATAGACACAAACCCCTGACCACGGAGCAGGGAAGGTCGACGGCAATACCGACCACCAGACGGAGTGTGTACAGAACACTCGCCCGACAATATGACCCGTTAGGATGTATACTACCGTACACCACCAGGGCAAAGATGATTGTACGAGCATTGTGGGACAAGGACCAGGGCTGGGACGACCCCATTCCCGCACACCTTGCATCCACCTGGAGAGAGTGGGAGATGGAACTCCACTCACTCCCAGGCGTTAATATACGCCGAAGCTACTTCCCACCCACGGTGAGGCCAGAGACATGTAAAATGGATTTACACGTCTTCAGTGACGCCTCCGAGGTCGCCTACGGATCAGTAGCCTACTTGCGGGCCCAAGAAGAGGGGGGAGAGATCTACACAGCATTCATCCTCGCCCGCTCGAGAATAGCCCCACGCAAGCAACAGTCTATCCCACGTCTAGAGCTCTGCGCAGCCCTCGCAGGAGCGCATCTAGCCACGCTCATCCAACGTGAGCTCACCATTCCGGTGCATAGAACAATCCTGTGGTCAGATTCCACGACAGTACTCGCCTGGATCAAATCGGATTCATGCAAATACAAAGTCTTCGTGGGAGTCAGAGTCACTGAGATTCAAGAGTTAACCGGAGAGTTAACCGGAGAAGCAAACTGGCGCTATGTTGATACAAAACACAACCCAGCGGACGTCATCACCCGGGGAATGTCCCTAGATGACTTAACCCGTCATGACATCTACAGTGACGGACCAGCATTCCTCAAGCTCCCGGAAGGAGATTGGCCCACGCCCACCCCGAGGGAAGCAAGTGACCAGGAGGCTGAGAATAAGAAACCCATGTTCTGTGGATTGAGCACTGTTGTCTCCGCAGACCCCAACATAGACGATTGCATTACCATAGAGAGTGCGCAGCAACGGACATTCCTGCGGCACCACCCAGAGATTAAGTCCCCCGCTGATATGTCAGCAGCTGACTACGAGGAAGCAGAACTGCTTCTACTGCAACGAGCCCAGAGAGACTCGTTCCCAGATGAACTAGACTGTTTACAGGGAGGAAAGCCCGTCCCATCAGACAGCAGATTGATTCATCTGGCCCCCGAGAGTGACACACATACCCTCATCAGAGTGGGTGGTCGCCTGCGGAGAGCCCCCAATTTACCGGATGACATTAAGTACCCGATCGTATTGAACAGCCGACACAAGGTCACAGAGCTGATTATAAAGAAATACGACGAGGATGTACACCACGCAGGAGCAGAGAGAGTCTTCGCGGAAATCAGACGTCGTTACTGGATACTTCAAGGAAGAGAGGCGGTGCGACGCTTCCAGCGAACCTGTCTAGACTGCCGAAAGTGGCGCGCGCAGCCCAGCATACCACGGATGGCTGACCTACCTCCATGTCGCCTCCGACTCGGCGACAAGCCATTCCACTCAACAGGCATGGACTGTTTTGGCCCGCTGCACATAAAGAAAGGAAGAGGCACCGAGAAGCGGTGGGGTATTGTATTCAAATGCATGACCACCAGAGCGATACATATCGAGCTCCTTCCGACCATGAGCGCAGACTCATTCCTTATGGCCTTCCGAAGATTCACATCACGGAAAGGAAAACCGTCTACATTATTGTCCGATCACGGGACAAACTTCAAAGGCGGAGAAAGAGAGCTGAGGGAGAGCTTCCAAGCTATGGGCCCAGAACTTAAGACCCACCTCGCTCCAGCCCAGATTGACTTCCAATTCAACCCCCCAAACGCACCCCACTTCGGTGGAACTTGGGAACGAGAAGTACGTTCTATAAAGACAGCCCTGTACGCAGTACTTGGGGCCCAGACTGTGGCGGAAGAAGTCCTGATGACAGTCCTCACGGAGATTGAGGGAGTATTGAACTCCAAGCCCCTCGGTTACGTCTCCAGTGATGTAGCAGATGTCGACCCAGTCACCCCCAACACCCTCCTGATGGGGCGGCTAGATCCCGCGTTACCCCAGACAATGTACCGGCCTGAAGAAGCGAACGGCCGACGAATGTGGAGGTACAGCCAAGTATTAGCCGACAAGTTTTGGAGCAGTTTCCTACTGCACTACCTACCGTCTCTACAGACCCGCCAGAAGTGGGTAAAAGAGAGAGACAATTTGACGGAAGGAACAGTCGTCATGATTATTGACCAGTCACTACCCAGAGCTATGTGGCCGGCTGGCTGCGTAAGCAAAGTGATCACCGGTGCCGATGGCAAGGTCCGAGCAGCTGAAGTACTCGTCCAGGGGCGCATTTACACCCGTCCTGTGGCGAGGCTCATAGAACTGCCCCGACTCCCAGACACAATCGATGATGACCATGACCCTATGACTTTGTGAGTTGACTGACCCTTACAGCGAACCCTTGAGTGGTAGACAGTGCGGTTAATCTGTCTCTGTTTAACTAATTGGGTTGGGACCAATTAGGGGGCGGCTGTTCTGAAGGATCAGATTAAACCGAATATATATATTTATTTATATATATATATTTAATTGTATTTGTATATCCCCTGATATCCCTTGTATATTCCTTGTACAATATGCATTGAATATCCCTTCTAGTCTACTGAACATCCCATAATAGTCTCCATTCTACCATTGGACGAGACCTTGGTGCCAGGTCGCCATACCCCTCAGACCAGGTTCAATCGTACCGCTCAACATGTATGGACAAGTCCTAGTTCCGCGTAGGAATATGTCTACCGCACCACTAATGGTACTATTTGTTCATAGTGCGTATATATACTGCGCTATTAAAGTAGAGCTTTCTTTTAGTCCAGTTCATTACCCTCCAACAGAGTGACAGACGCAAAAGCCTCCCCGCGAACCACGTGTGGGCAGTAAGGCCAATTCGGCCCAGTATCGGCATTGAGACATCGTGTATATTAATATTTGAATAGTCATATTTGGCACTATATCGTCGAGTTGGACGTATTCTATTAAGCTAATAATAGTCTATTCATATGTAGTGCCTCGTGCGGTAAGAGTTCTATAGTAATCAGCACCCCCATCGTTTCGGGCATCAGCTGGACGCTTATCCAGGGTGGTTGACCCCACGTGAAGCTGCACCCGAGGAGCTCCAGGCCAAAGAGCGAGTGGACCTGTATATTGGATTATTCTACCGACGACGGCTAGCCTTCCACGGCTTGGATTATGCTTTGAGTACTTTGATTATTCTATGGATAAAGGCCAACACTGCGGTGTGTTGGAAGTACCCCCCCCGGAGAGGACGACAGGTGAGAAGACGCTCTACACGACGAGGTCGCCTCACATCTCTCCATCGTGGACCGGAGGACGCCGGCCACAGAGAGTCCAACTGCTTTCATCTGTGGATCGAGGATCGCTGGGCACCGGGTCGCACGACTGTGGGCTCTCCCAGGATACCCTCGGCCAGACGGGATACAGCCAGACTCTACCCCCCCCCCCTCCAGCTGTCCTACAAGCAGTCGGAACCTTCCCCTAGTGTATCCAGCTATATAATCATTCAAGTATCATTGCTATTGTTCCCTAAATATTCCAGGTTGTATATTTGCTTCCTGCGCAATCAGAGATTGGACATTCGATATTGATCTACCTACGAATACTCATTTGCCATAAAAGTGCATACTATTTCAAATCATAAATGTAATTAAGTGATCGTTGTACATACCTTTTGCTATGTATTATTATTAAACGCAGACTTTCGACTTGGTACATTTGTGTTGGATCCGTTTCATCAGGTGGGAGTGTTTATCATAATTATTTATACCTAGTACTGGGTGGCCAGAGTCTAAAGTACAAGAGGTAGTGGTAGTAAGTATCATATCTAACAATACAGTCAGGGAATTGTACCCCTCAGTTACAGTTAGGTTAGGGTTATGTTATTAAATTATTTGGGGGAGCCAGCCCCCCAAACTCCTGAAATGCATAGAAATCTATGAAATAAATAAAACAATCTGACATTTATATTAAAAAGAGCTAGCCCCCCAAACCCCTAAAATACATAGAAATCTATGCATTTTGGAACAGTTACTATATATATAGTCAAGAAAGCATTTAGTCATACTTAAAGTTTAAAGTGCTTTACTTGCATTGAACATTGCATTGAACATTGAACATTGAGGAGACATCATTAGAAAGCTCAATGTATGTTTCCATAGTTACGCAGATTACACACAATTGTACATCTCCGCTGAACCAAATTATCACACAGCTATAAACTCCATTTCCGCCTGTCTCTTAGCAATAAACAAATGGATGACGAACAACTTCCTAAAATTAAATGAGGGCAAAACTGAAATCCTACTAGTCGGTCCTATAACAAAAAGAGAAATGTTACAGAGCAATATGGGGCAACTTACTCCTTGGATCAAACCCAAAGTTACAAGTAAATAACCTACACTGGCTTCCGGTAACATTTAGAATTGATTTCAAGGTCCTCCTCCTTATATACAAAGTATAAACATTGCGATCATCTACTATTGAAGGTTCCAAGCCACAGTCTAAAGAAAATCGGGGGTGCAGCATTTGCTAACTATGAACCAAAGTTATGGAACACACTACCTATGGACATTAGGGAAGCTAGATCTCTATAATATTTTCAGAAATAAGCTAAAAACGTACCTCTTCACCATAGCCTTCTAATACACCCCGCTGTTGATTGTACTGTAGCACTATTTTACTCTGGCCATTCTATTGCATAATTTTACTATCTATTCTACTATTCTATTATTGCACTGTATTATTGGTGTGCAAACCAGTCAACTTACAAAAAATAGCCTGTTGGAGGATTTCAAGTCAAGTCAAGTCAAGTCAAGAGTTTTAATTGTCACGGCATACAAGTATACAATGAAATGCGGGTGAAATGCGGGTTTCAACAAGATAAATGCGACAACATTGCAAAATATTTCACTATAATATTTCAAAGTGAAGTAAAAAATATTATAATAATTATTTGATCGTGTTAAATGATCATTTGATCATGTTAAAAAAGGGGAAATTAAAAAAAAATTTAATCAGTGGGGCACAGATGATCATCAGTAGGGCACGTGCCCTACTGATAGTGGTCTAAATACGCCGATGGAAGTAGTACAGAAGTTCTACTGGTGTATCATTTGTACACCATTAATGTATCATTCAATACATTCATTGATCAATAACGTACGTATTATTACCATGCTACTTATGTTCATTATTATTAACGGGAACAATTTAAATAAATAACGTTAGTTTGAGAAGCTGTAGTGGCCGCTTGTCATTAACTAATAAATGAACAATGCGCCACGATGCACCTACTAGTGTTTTTATACTCGGGTAACAAAAGAAGTTGTGGATGTTGACAGAGTTTAATGTCCAGGCTGCAGCTGATGTAGTTTGTAAGGTTTATTGTCCAAAGAAAATTATGGTTGAGAACAAAACAGTTTGCGTCTTCCGTGAAAAAAACACTCTCTCAGCAGCTGCATAACAATACTTGTCCAATCGTTGGTAATGAACGTATCGTAGCGATCAGGCATGCAGTAATGTCAGGAAGAATGAGGAGAGGTTGTATTCGTATATGGTGGTTTAATTCCAGCTCAATATGGGTTTTACAGGTTAATACTCTCTCGTACTGCACAACACAGCTACCTGCTAACCCGCTTCACAACAACCTAACTAACGTCCGGTCCTGGCGGTCCGCCCTCCTATATCTCCCGGGGGGAAACACCCCCAGCTAAACAGAGCGACACATAGCTTATTATACCTGAGAACGGTCGCCTCTGGTGTGGGGGGCTAAGCGATTGTCATTGAGCGACAGGCGATCACATCGCCAGGCGACGTCTGTCGCCCCCCGTGTGCAGACCACTTTAGGGTTATTTTATTTAATTATTTTGGGGAGCCAGCCCCCCAAACTCCTGAAATGCATAGAAGTATTTTTGCATTTATGTATTTATGAATTATATTATTTATGTATTTATTAACTGTTATTATGAATAATTCCGTTTTCCAGATGAGCATAACAACATAAGAGTTTAAATGGGCAAACTATTTAATTATATTGATTAATATATATTAAATACATGTTTATTTATTAGACTTTAAAAACTCAACATTAATGAACAATCAACCATATTAGTCAACTGAAATAGCCCTAGACAATGCCAACATAGTCATGAATTGTAAATGGGGGACCCTGATGTAAACAAGACTAAAGTCTTTCTCTGGTCTGCATCCCCTTAACAATTGTGTGTATTGAGCTGTGCTGTATTGTACCTATTCTGCAATCTGTTAATAAAGTTTTCAATCAATCAATCAATCAATCAATCAATCAATCAACATCAGCAGCCAATATGTAGGCTCCTGGCTGTCAGGTGTAAGATTCTGATCAAACTGGCCAGTATCACGTCTTCGTCTGTTTGGCCCTCCATCCAATTCCTCTGCGTTGTGTACTTTTAATGGTCCTGACGTCTCCGATACTGGTAGATAAGATCCTTATCTCCCCCCGTTAGTGCAATCCATAAACCATAATAATTCAAATCCGTAAGAATTCGACACTTCGACAACGTGAAATACCTTACAGGGAAAAGCGTGGTTTTATTTCTCTAAACAGAAACCTCAGCTCAGATGTTAACAGATTGTATTGTCCTTGAAGAGTCTATTTCTAATGATCTTTCGGTGTGTTCATCTATCGTCCTTTTGCTGTTCAGTCCAATAGTGTTCAGGCCTGTTCGTTAGCCGAACCCTCCTCGTGTTAGCCGAAGCTACTGTAATGATGATGTGGCATTCTCCCTTCCCCCCCCCTCCGTGGTGGAGGAGGAAGAGTCTCTCCTCTGTGTGATCTCAGTCCTACTCGCTCTTGGTCAGATTCTCGTCTGCCTTACACCCGGAAACACCGTTCGACTCATAGATGTTCGTTGTCGCAACGACGGCCCCGCCTTCTGGTTGTCATGCGACGTGTTGTCATGACAACTGCGTTTAACCTTTACACACACTTCAAAACGTTTCTCTACTGTTGCATTAAAGAGGTCACCCCTCTCCCTCGCTCTGGGCCTACAGTACACTTGCTCTTATCTGTGTTCTTCCAAGGAATACAAAACATTGGGCTGGCTGCTAAACATTCTGCAGTGCTGGCTACTGCCTCTTCTTCTATCACCGTTTTCTAAAGCGAACCATGCACATTTCGTTACCACCGTTTTAGCTGTCATCTCTCCCCAATCTATACATCACATACATTGAAAAAGCACCGTTTTCTCTCATTCCCCCCTTTGATTCTCAATCAACTTTCAGAATCAACAGACTACTTGGTTTTTCAATTAATTATACAAAAAAAATAGACTCATAACAATTAGGGCCCCGCCGTCTGCTGTTTGCCTTGTTGTTTTCCATTACCCGCATCACACCCAAACCAGAAAGGATAAACAACGGTCAGGGAGGAGAGAGAGAGAGAGAGACAGAGAAAAACACAGATTGCAACTTTTCAGACGACACACCCTAAAACCCTTCGGCCCCCCTATCAGGTACCCCACGTCCAAATCAGAGCGCTCCCTTCCCTCTCTTACAGTACACCTCCCATCTTGGGCCGGTCCCGTCTTCTAGGGCAAGGGCCCCTTTCAGTGACGGCTCCTTTCCTGAGCTGGTCCCCCTCCCAGGGCGCGGTCCCCTAGGCAAAAATGTCTCCCCTGGTCTGCTACTGCTCAGTGTCTCTGGCTGTCCTCTCCACATCTGCTCCTCCACCGCCGCCGTCTCCTCTCTCTTGTCGTGGATGATCTGTGTACCAGGCGTCGGTGCCTGGCCCCTGCGGCTTCCTCCTCCTCCAGTCTGTCTTCCTGGTCATCTCCATCGCTGTCGGTGTCATTCCCCCCTTGAAAGCAGAAACACAACACCGGCAGTCGTCTGTCCATTCGACTTCCCTTGTTTTGCTATTAGTCTACCACCTTCTCAACACCCATATCTAATCCTACAGGGCTGTTCCCTGTTTTGTTGTCTTCCGGCGTGACACCAGCAGCTAAACGATACCCACTCGGCGCTCTACGTTTGTCCCACGGGTGACCCCCAGCGCGCGCCAGTTCTTTCTGGTGACGTGTCCCCTCAAGACTCTGCCTATTTATTAGGTGTGAGAAGGCCCCACTGGACTTCCCTCTTTATTCCATAATTAACCCATTCAAATAACTGCACCATCTTTCTGTGCAATTCTTATTTAATCCATTGTATAATTAAACTCTATATCTAATATTATTATTATAATAATAATCCACTCTCTGTGCTCATTAGATTGACTATCGAATCACTCCCCCACTCCGCCACTAGATGGTAGTACAGGCCTATATCTAAATATTCCCCTATGGGTAATGAAAACTCCCCAGCACTACCCCCCCTCCGCCACTAGGTGGCGACCTACTCCTCCTCTATGGTGGTTTAGTTGACGTGTCACTTCCTGATTCTAAACCCCTCGTCGCTCTGCGGCCATTTTGACTCGGTGCAAATGGCTACTCTCTCAACAAACGAACGCTGCCCTTCCTTCCAAGGCCTAAAAACACAGCTGTTTTTCCTCTCTTTCCTATCCATTATCAGGGGACGCTTTCTCAGACTGAAAGGAAATTCTATCACAGGCCTCCTCCTATAATGTAACCTAAGTTCTTTTAGTTGAATGTCGGCGAGGTGAACAGAGAGATGAGACAGAGTCAGATGGCAGTCTGTAGAGTTTTACTGAACCCTCACAGCACAAGTAGATCACAATCCGGACCACGCACCTCCGCACACGGAGCGAGCCAGTGCCAAGTGGTGGTCTCGTCAATACATCGTCACATCATTTATACATTTGTCGTTTCCACCCCTCCTCCTGGCTTAATGATTGATAGCTGTCGCGTCATATAATTGGTGTGTGTGCGTGCGTGTGTGTTGGTGTGTGGGTGCTGGTGTGTGTGTGTGCGCTGGTGTGTGTGTGTGTGCTAGAGTGTGTGTGTGTGTGTGTGTGTGTGTGTGTGTGTGTGTTGTTGTGTGGGTGCTGGTGTGTGTGTGTGCTGGTGTGTGTGTGTGTGTGCTGGTGTGTGTGTGTGTGCTGATATGCTCCAACGTTCTTGGGGGAATGACTGTGTCTTTGTTTTAGGTTTTGCATAACTGCTACATGATTTTGCATGTTCAACTGAAAAACCTATCAGTCAGACGCAAGCAGCAAGCAAGAGATCTGTTCGTGTGTGCATGTGTGGGTGTGTGTGGGGAGAGGGGTCCGGAGTCAAAAGGTCGGCAGGTCGGCAGGTCAAACCAAGCTGTGTGTAAAACAGACTGGGGCCTCAGCCTGCACCACGAGTAAGTAGGTCAACCCAAAATGCGGGAGAACACAATGTAGGATCTTAATTCTATCACATCTTAATTCTATCACCTTATCAAAAGGGTATGACAGGAATTTGATGGTTGATATATTCCTTTCAGTCCCCCTTTTGTCATAATACATAATTTATGACACAACCATCAACCATCAAACACAAGGATGGATGACCACCAATACTATCATCAATACAGTGCAGGTGTGGGAGTCCCGCAGAACGAAACAGAGTCCTAGCAAAACCCCCTCGGGTGTTGGAGATCTCAGAGTCCTTGATCCCTGCACAGTCAGTGGGTAGAGGGAGACGAGGGAGGCGATGTCCCCCGAGACGACTGCCTCCATCTCGCCAGTAGAGTCTAGTGTCTTTAGACAGGAGGGATCGTAGGTGGGCAGATGATGGAACGGACCAGAGGGGAAGAGAGTGGAGTGAACCATCTTCTTTTTTCCACTTCAATCGTTCATCTTCTAATACACATCATCAACTTTACCTTGGCCCTTCGTGTTACCCAGTCCTACCCCTGACATAGGCCCATCCAGGACCACCCAGGACCTCGATGACCCGTTCAATCGATTTCCCATTTATCCATTATGCCCGGTTGTAATCTTGTGTTTGCCACAATGCACTACTGGGCCCTGCTCCTCCAGGCTAACACATCCGACTAAAAACCCGTAAAATGCTAATGACAGCTATACAATACAAGCCAGGAAACATATTTGAGGGTACACTACCAATTCGAACAGTCATAAAAATTCATTGCCGTAACTTTATAGAGGAATAAAAACAAAAAAAAATAACCTAACAATAAACTGACGTCGATTTTAACATTAACCAGGATCTGTAAAATATGGAAATGATGCATGACCCTCTCGCACAATGTACATTTGAAATACTATTTAAGACAGTTCAGTCTTATTTTGCACAATATCAATCATATTTCAAGACAGTCCAGTTTGCACAATATCAATCATATTTTAAGACAGTCCAGTTTTAGTTCAGTCACATTTTGCATAATTTCAATCAATTTATACTTTCTCATCTATTATTCTAATATTCTTATTTCAATTAATTATTTCAATTCAGTAATTTATTCAGTTGTTGAGTCCACTATTCAGTTGTTGAGTCCACACAGAGTCCACACACCCACCCTTGAGACTGTGAATCCCACAGTCTCAACACCAATCTCCAGCAGTCACCCCGCAGTGAATTCGGCACCAGCCCTACATTTTCAGGCGACCATCGAGCGACAGCTCGCGATATCGTCCGGGGTTTCCTGAACCCACCTCAAGGCATTTGCACCCCAAGATCAGTTCCGTCACCACCGGCAGAGGTATGGAGAGGAGAAGGGCCTCGGTACGGTTCTCAGCATGACCACAGCGTCCCCAAGGAAGCGGATGACAGCTGACCGTTCCCCCATCGCGTCCATGGTCGCTCAGCCACTCCCCAACCCGACAGCCTGTGGAAGAAACAAAGCACACAGAACACCACAGCTTACTCAACAACCACAAGCAGATTACAATTCATCTAGACTCTTTCTATGAGAAAACCCATTGATTGAAACACATACAAAATGCGTAAAGAACCACTCAACTTTCAGATTTCCAGTTCCGGCACATCAGCGTCATACTCCGTGCTCATTATCACCCATTTCACAAATGAAAAAAAAAACAACAAGAGAGGACAAAATCAGAAACACATATTCCAACAAAACACATAGCATAAATAAAATCAAAACCAAACAAAACACACATTGTCCTACATCAGTGCATCCCTAACGCAGATCTAATCTATTGAGCATAAAGTAGTCTACTGAGTATACAGTATTCCAATGAGTATACATATTCTAATGAGTATACAGTATCCTACTGAGTTATACAGCATTCTAATGAGGTATACAGCACTGCATTCTAATGAGGTATACAGCATTTTACAGACCAGGGGTATATTCCAGCATCCAAGCTGGATGGTCCACGGCCTCTTCAGAGGAGAGCAGGAAAAAAGGAAAAAACAAGCAACAACATCCAGTCTCCTACCACAACCATAGAAACATGCAGTAATTGACGCTTTGACCACTCAGTAAAAAATGTAAGGAAATATGAACCAAATTAAAACCAAACATAACCTTCACACCCATACTCCAGGACACACATGCACTCCATGCATTTACCAATAAACCATGACAAACAAAATCTACCACTCAAACACAACAACCTTTCACACCGGTATCAACACACACATGTTTTAGTTGGAATCTTAAGACATGCACTTAGTAACGTATTAGGCAAACAAACAGTGGCGGCTTCCTCCCTTTCTACCCTTAATCTCAGCCAATTCCAGTCTACACCCACTCCCCCTTAGGCCTAAGAGAGAGCAGCTAGCTACAAATGCCTCAGCTTCCTCTTCCCACCCGGGACAGCTGTGTCCTCTGTGCTGAGCTTGAGAAGGGAGAGAGAGAGAGAGAGAGAGCTTGGGAGAGAGAATAGTCAGGGTGAGCGCGAATGTAATAGGGAGAGGGGGCACTGGTCAGACAACGGCCACAGGTCAAGCAAATGTTAAGTGCCCCACTCAAAGGGGCTGTGCACGCCTCTCGCGCCCCTCCCCCTTCGGCCCAAGTTGTCGTGCGCCGGTTCACCCTGTCTGGGCGATAGGTACGGAGCCCTGTTGGGACATTCTCGGGACCAATGACCAGGCATAGAACACGAGAAACAATTTCCTGACCCCGGCTCATCAGGTGGGTAGGGGGTAGATGGACAGGGGCCTCCCCCGGACCACAAGACACACTCTCCTGATCCAGATGGGGGGCACCCCCATGGTTCATCACCCCGCCCTCCCAGTACGTTCTCTGCCCATTTAACAAACCGTTTACTCGCCTTCATCCTTTCTCTCTTGACTACCATGTCAACCCATCTTGAATGTGTGGCTGCCATTACTTGGCCTATGCTACCCGGTTCACAGGCCTCCCACCTTCGTATAATTCGTTCAGTCATTTTTCTTGAAGAGGGATGGGAGAGAACAAAGAAGAGGAGAGAGAGAAGTAAGATAGAGAGATAGATTGAGAGAGGTATTCAGAGAGAGAGAGAGAAAGAGAGTCAGTGAAAGTGCGAGTGAGTTAGTCTGAGAGAGAGAGGGAGAAGAGAGAGAGTGAACGAGAGTGAGAGAGAGGGAGAGCGGGAGAGAGAGAAAGAGAGAGAGATGGTTAGAGAGAGAGCTAGAGCGAGAATGAGAGAGAGAGAGAGAGATGGTCAGAGAGAACGAAAGAGAGAGAAAGAGAGTGGGGGAGAGAGAGAGAGGGAGAGCGGGAAAGAGAGAAAGAGAGAGAGATGGTTAGAGAGAGAGAGGGGGAACGTGAAAGAGAGAGAGAGAGAGAGAGAGAAAGAGAGCAGGGGAGAAGGGGAGAGAGAGGGCGCGAGCTAGTGAGAGAAAATGGGAGAGTCAGAGAGAGAGCGTGTGAGGAAAAGTGTCAGTCCGGGGTGCGTGAGCGAAAGAGAGAGAGAGAGAGTGGGGAGAGAGAGAAGGAACGAGAGAGAGAGTGAGAAAGAGAAGGAGAGAGAGAGAGAGAACGAGAGAGAGAGAGAAAGGGTGCGAGAGAGAGAGAGGGAGAGGGAGGGAGAGAGCGTGCGAGTGGGGGAGAAGACAAGACACTCTGAATGGGTCCTGTGAGAGCGGGAGAAGAGAGAGAGAACGAGAGAGTGAGAGAGAGAGACAGAGAGAGAGAGAGAGAGTGGGGATTCACCCAGAACGTGCTGGCTCACTCGAGTCCAGCACCATGACGGAGGGAATAGCTCCCAGTGCTGTGAGAACAGCACGGTTACTGTGGGCCCGAGAGGGGGAACAAACAGCCTGCGGCTGCTGTTGCCGGCAGAACCGAGCGCGCGTCGCTCCAATAAAATATTGTATCAATCTGAAGTGTCTTTATCAATGCAGACCCATGTGAATTTACGTGTGGTCCCGCAACGTTTACAGCAAGCGGCACCAACGAAATAATAATGATAATAATGGTGATGATTATGTGGAAATGAAAATGGGGACCCTGATGACGAAAGCTCCATCACTGGTCCGCATCCCCTTAACAGCACTGTACCGTATTTCTGTGAACATGCTCGCCTCTACCAACATCCATATTTGTGGTAACAACGCAGATATCGAGTGTATTTCTGTGAACATGCACGCCTCTGAATCCAACCACGCGAAAACAACCGCTTCCACCCCTCAAGCCGCGCGCCCGTGGGGGGAGCGAAAGCGAAGCGCCGGTCCCACCGCAGAGCGCACGGCGGTGTTCAGAGCAGTTCATGCAAATAAACTAACCACATAGCACAACATAATACATATAATATAATACAATATAACACCCGCTCCTTCTCAGATCCGGAGCATATATACCCACCTATATTTAATCAACTAGGTTGTCAATGCATAGTCTGAAACTGCAACATGGACGATATTCATTTTAATAATAATAGGTTGCGCTTCTCTACCACTATTCATTTTAATATAATGATAATGGCCCCCTTATCAACAACATAACGCACTGGTCTTGTAAATGCAGCCGTGGGCCACGTGGAACGGTGCTATATAGGCCTTTAACCACGGCAACCCAATATGCCTTTAACCACGGCAACTCAATAGTGACTCTAACCCACACTATGGAAAGGTGCTACTTAGGCCCTTAACCACGGAGGACTTTAACCAGGGAACTTTAACCCGGGGACTTTAACCCCTCTTTTAGGACTTTAACCTCTCAGGACTTTAACCTCCGGTGGGAACTTTAACCCGGGGACTCTAACCCCTCTTTTAGGACTTTAACCTCTCAGGACTTTAACCTCTGGTGGGGCCTTTAACCCGGGGACTCTAACCCCTCTTTTAGGACTTTAACCTCTCAGGACTTTAACCTCTGGTGGGGCCTTTAACCCGGGGACTCTAACCCCTCTTTTAGGACTTTAACCTCTCAGGACTTTAACCTCTGGTGGGGCCTTTAACCCGGGGACTCTAACCCCTCTTTTAGGACTTTAACCTCTCAGGACTTTAACCTCTGGTGGGGCCTTTAACCCGGGGACTCTAACCCCTCTTTTAGGACTTTAACCTCTCAGGACTTTAACCTCTGGTGGGGCCTTTAACCCGGGGACTCTAACCCCTCTTTTAGGACTTTAACCTCTCAGGACTTTAACCTCTGGTGGGGCCTTTAACCCGGGGACTCTAACCCCTCTTTTAGGACTTTAACCTCTCAGGACTTTAACCTCTGGTGGGGCCTTTAACCCGGGGACTCTAACCCCTCTTTTAGGACTTTAACCTCTCAGGACTTTAACCTCTGGTGGGGCCTTTAACCCGGGGACTCTAACCCCTCTTTTCCCATATATCAGACCTCCACTCGATAAAGAAAACAACAACTGCACGAAATCCTATGTACAGTGTGTGGCCACAGATCTCGCAGACGCAGGCATATTTCATTCAAATGACAAACCTATTCTAAATTTGGAATAGCCAATTGCAGAAACTTGGTATTCTGCTCACCTTTCGTCATTGAAGAAACAGCCCTGGGGTCCGTCATCCGATCTGCCGCACACAGCCATTCAACTCGTCAGTCCGTCCCAGGACGAAATGCACGAAACGGACAAGAAGACAAATCCAAAAAAAAAATAAAAAATACAGATTATGATCTACTCATCCTGTGCCAACTCTGCAGATAATCTACTCGGTCTCTGCTCACCTATTTCCGATCACCAATCTCAGCGGCGCCTCCAATTGAAAGGAAATTCTATCACAGGCCTCCTCCTATAATGTAACCTAAGTTCTTTTAGTTGAATGTCGGCGAGGTGAACAGAGAGATGAGACAGAGTCAGATGGCAGTCTGTAGAGTTTTACTGAACCCTCACAGCACAAGTAGATCACAATCCGGACCACGCACCTCCGCACACGGAGCGAGCCAGTGCCAAGTGGTGGTCTCGTCAATACATCGTCACATCATTTATACATTTGTCGTTTCCACCCCTCCTCCTGGCTTAATGATTGATAGCTGTCGCGTCATATAATTGGTGTGTGTGCGTGCGTGTGTGTTGGTGTGTGGGTGCTGGTGTGTGTGTGTGTGTGCGCTGGTGTGTGTGTGTGTGCTAGAGTGTGTGTGTGTGTGTGTGTGTGTTGGTGTGTGGGTGCTGGTGTGTGTGTGTGCTGGTGTGTGTGTGTGTGTGCTGGTGTGTGTGTGTGTGCTGATATGCTCCAACGTTCTTGGGGGAATGACTGTGTCTTTGTTTTAGGTTTTGCATAACTGCTACATGATTTTGCATGTTCAACTGAAAAATCAGTCAGACGCAAGCAGCAAGCAAGAGATCTGTTCGTGTGTGCATGTGTGGGTGTGTGTGGGGAGAGGGGTCCGGAGTCAAAAGGTCGGCAGGTCGGCAGGTCAAACCAAGCTGTGTGTAAAACAGACTGGGGCCTCAGCCTGCACCACGAGTAAGTAGGTCAACCCAAAATGCGGGAGAACACAATGTAGGATCTTAATTCTATCACATCTTAATTCTATCACCTTATCAAAAGGGTATGACAGGAATTTGATGGTTGATATATTCCTTTCAAGACTAATACTCTTGCCTGATCGGACATAATACACACTGGTACAATCTCCTTTCGACTTTCCTTCTGTTTATGAAAACAGTCCCGCCATCAACAATTTTTCGATCTGATTCAAGCCCCCCCCCCCCCCCCCCCCCCCTTTCCTCATCTCGCATTTACCCTCCTTAAACCAAAACTGTGCAGCCTGCCTCGTTTGCTTTTCATTCTCTGTAGATAACACCCTCGATTTTCACCATGGCTCTCTGCTCATATTATTACAGCTGGCATTCTCTCTGTCGAACTAGAAATGTTTACGTTTACGGATTCACTATCTGTTCGTTTTTATTTGGCTTAAAAGATCAAAACAACCGTGTGCACAGTGAACTCACATTTTTGATCGGAGCGCTGTTTCCCCTACAGCGCTGGTTCGCCTCCTGACCGCTCGACTCGCCGCTCTCTCCCAGGGCTGGCCGGCCTTGCTTCGATCATGATTCTCCCACACATTGATGACTGTTGTCCACTGTCGCCCCATTATTGAAAAAGTCTTTATCCGTTGTTCTTATCTCTTGCAAATCCGGCTGTCATCAACAACCAACTGTTCCCGTCGTTTTAATCTCTTGCAAATCCGGGTCCCAACGGCATCAACTGTAAGATTCTGATCAAACTGGCCAGTATCACGTCTTCGTCTGTTTGGCCCTCCATCCAATTCCTCTGCGTTGTGTACTTTTAATGGTCCTGACGTCTCCGATACTGGTAGATAAGATCCTTATCTCCCCCCGTTAGTGCAATCCATAAACCATAATAATTCAAATCCGTAAGAATTCGACACTTCGACAACGTGAAATACCTTACAAGGAAAAGCGTGGTTTTATTTCTCTAAACAGAAACCTCAGCTCAGATGTTAACAGATTGTATTGTCCTTGAAGAGTCTATTTCTAATGATCTTTCGGTGTGTTCATCTATCGTCCTTTTGCTGTTCAGTCCAATAGTGTTCAGGCCTGTTCGTTAGCCGAACCCTCCTCGTGTTAGCCGAAGCTACTGTAATGATGATGTGGCATTCTCCCTTCCCCCCCCCCTCCGTGGTGGAGGAGGAAGAGTCTCTCCTCTGTGTGATCTCAGTCCTACTCGCTCTTGGTCAGATTCTCGTCTGCCTTACACCCGGAAACACCGTTCGACTCATAGATGTTCGTCGTCGCAACGACGGCCCCGCCTTCTGGTTGTCATGCGACGTGTTGTCATGACAACTGCGTTTAACCTTTACACACACTTCAAAATGTTTCTCTACTGTTGCATTAAAGAGGTCACCCCTCTCCCTCGCTCTGGGCCTACAGTACACTTGCTCTTATCTGTGTTCTTCCAAGGAATACAAAACATTGGGCTGGCTGCTAAACATTCTGCAGTGCTGGCTACTGCCTCTTCTTCTATCACCGTTTTCTAAAGCGAACCATGCACATTTTGTTACCACCGTTTTAGCTGTCATCTCTCCCCAATCTATACATCACATACATTGAAAAAGCACCGTTTTCTCTCACAGGGCAGGTATAGAAATACTGACATCTAGTTAAAAACACAACCAGATAAATAAGATGTAATTAATAATATCCCATACCAAATCAATCTCAGGAGATGTTTCAGTCATGAAGAACTGTGACACCTGTGCTTGGGTCCTTTGCGTTCTTATATTTCGGGAATGTTGTCCTCCGGAGGCATGCTGTCTGATGTCAGTCAGTCCACCATGTGCCACAGAAAACACACGCCTACATACTTTACAATTTGCTTTCAAAGCGCCTTCGAAAATAAATCATGCAGCGAGCAGACAGAGGTTTGGCACAGCTGCGGCACAGAACTCTTCCTAGCAACGTGAAAGCGCTAATTCTCATTGGTCGTGAGCTGCTGAGCGCACGCCCACCATACCAGCGTTGCCATGTCTGTTTATTTCCCCCGACTTTGACAAATTGTGCTTGTTTTTGTAGCTCGGCTGGCTCATTTCTCTCACTAAACTGGCAACCTTAAAATACGGGACATAGGGCGTCCCGTATCAGTTCAATACGGAACGCGTCTTTTAGTTTACAATTACGGGACGATTCCGTATTTTAAGGGACGGGTGGCAACCCTAACTGTAGTCAAACTGAACAAGCTGGTGAGGAAGGCTAGCTCTGTAGTGAGTCAAACTGAACACGCTGGTGAGGAAGACTAGCTCTGTAGTGAGTCAAACTGAACAAGCTGGTGAGGAAGGCTAGCTCTGTAGTGAGTCAAACTGAACAAGCTGGTGAGGAAGGCTAGCTCTGTAGTGGAGTCAAACTGAACAAGCTGGTGAGGAAGACTAGCTCTGTAGTGAGTCAAACTGAACAAGCTGGTGAGGAAGGCTAGCTCCATAGTGGAGTCAAACTGAACAAGCTGGTGAGGAAGGCTAGCTCTGTAGTGACTCAAACTGAACAAGCTGGTGAGGAAGACTAGCTATGTAGTGAGTCAAACTGAACAAGCTGGTGAGGAAGGCTAGCTCTGTAGTCAAACTGAACAAGCTGATGAGGAAGGCTAGCTCTGTAGTCAAACTAAACAAGCTGGTGAGGAAGGCTAGCTCTGTAGTCAAACTGAACAAGCTGGTGAGGAAGGCTAGCTCTGTAGTCAACCTGAACAAGCTGGTGAGGAAGGCTAGCTCTGTAGTCAAACTGAACAAGCTGGTGAGGAAGGCTAGCTCTGTAGTGAGTCAAACTGAACAAGCTGGTGAGGAAGACTAGCTATGTAGTGAGTCAAACTGAACAAGCTGGTGAGGAAGACTAGCTCTGTAGTGAGTCAAACTGAACAAGCTGGTGAGGAAGGCTAGCTCTGTAGTCAAACTGAACAAGCTGGTGAGGAAGGCTAGCTCTGTAGTTAGTCAAACTGAACAAGCTGGTGAGGAAGGCTAGCTCTGTAGTCAAACTGAACAAGCTGGTGAGGAAGACTAGCTCTGTAGTCAAACTGAACAAGCTGGTGAGGAAGGCTAGCTCTGTAGTCAAACTGAACAAGCTGGTGAGGAAGGCTAGCTCTGTAGTGAGTCAAACTGAACAAGCTGGTGAGGAAGGCTAGCTCTGTAGTGACTCAAACTGAACAAGCTGGTGAGGAAGACTAGCTCTGTAGTCAAACTGAACAAGCTGGTGAGGAAGACTAGCTCTGTAGTCAAACTGAACAAGCTGGTGGGGAAGACTAGCTCTGTAGTCAAACTGAAAAACTGGGTGTCGAGCTGGTCAGACTAGAGGTGGTGGGAGAGAGGAGGATGAGGAAAAAGCTGGACCAAATACTGGAAAAACCCTCCGACTCTATCTAGCCAAGACGACGAGCACGTTCAGCCATAGACTGAAAGTCGCTAGGGATAGGTAATTAACCTTGTGAAGGTTTGGTAAAACATTGCTAACAAAAACATTTCCAGTTAAGTGCTGTCTTCAAAATGTAACTTGTGTTTTCTGTGTTCAGCAGAAGAGTCCATATGAATGACCCACCATTGTGATATTTACAAATTGTAAGTTAGGCTCAGTGGCTTCAAAACACAGGGGCGAATTCACAAAGGGATTGCACTGCTTTTTCTGACACTATGCCAAACCTTGTGTGGTATATTCTAATCACAATACCTAAGGTTATTTACAGCACAATGAGGTTGTTATCTGGAAGGAGGGAAAAGATCATAAGTGATAGAATGGTCTCCTCATCTGACTTCCAATATCGCCAGCAAGGAATAAACGTGCAGTCCAGACCACAGAGTTCGAATTCAAACTCATGTATTTATTTGCCGAGCGGCCAAAGATGGATAATGCATCAGTTACATACAGGAATTATTCATCATTTTTCATAAGACATGATTGTACAAAAGGATTGATGAGATTTACATAATCATATAGCCCAGTCACGGTGGCTCTTCACATCAAAGACAAGTTTGCACATAAAAGAAGTCATGTTTATCAATGGAATAGACTATAGTACTCTTTGCCACCACATGATTAAACCTGGTCTAAGATAGGCATTTCTATTTATCACAAACAGTGAATATTCTATACAGTTTTACTCACATAGCGGCAAAGTACAGTCTGTGGCAGCAGTGGAGACCAGCATGACCCCCTGGGGATGGGTGCGTGGCTGGCCTCCCAACTTACTTTACTGATCCAATATTTATAGGCTAAATTACCTCACTATTTTTAAACTGGTTCAACCAATCACAAGTATCTAAAAACAGGCGGTCTTCTTGTTGGGGCTGTCTGCCCCAACATGTCCTCGTCGTGTGGTTGCCTGCAGCAACCGGGGGGGGGGGGGCCGTGGCATGTTGATGAGTTGGCATCTTCTCCCCCTAAGAGAGAATGAATTGGCAGTTGAACACTAGAACCTTTTCCAATTTGTAGCTAAACCTGTTCCACCCCAGGTGAAAATCTGCATAAAATGTATACCTAGGTAAATGGAATATTGCTCCACTTCTACAAGGGCTATTTGCATATTCTTGGTATCTATGTAAATCTATGGACCTCAGTGAATGTATTCTCAGTGTCAGAAATATTGTGTCTATTACTAGGCTTGCTTAAATTGTGATGAAACGGGCGGCTACGTGGCGTAGTGGGCAAGGCGCTCGCCACGAATGCGGAGACGCTGGGCTCGCCTGTTCGAGCCCAGCGCTCCACATTGCTTTCAGTTTAGCTGGTCGTTCATACTAATACACATTGGCCGTATTAGGGGGTGGGAAACTGATGGGTGGGGATCGGGCGTTGTGGACAACGACTCCTACAGGTCGGTTGGTGCGCCTGCGCAGTAGAATCAGGAAGTGTCGGGGGCAGCGTGAGCCTCCCACGCGTTACTCCTCGCCACCGAGAGATCGAGCTGCGCAGGTGAAAAGATGCGACTGCTGTTACCTCAAGTACCGGAGGGGACTTGTGCTATGTATGACTTAGTCCACATTGCAGCCAGCTTGTGGGAGGCAAGAAACAGCGTTCGTGACAGGGGAGGGTTGAATTGGATGATACGAAATTGGGATGGGAGAAAAATATAGAAAAATTGGAGAAAAAGTGGATAAAAAAAAAATTGTGATGAAACAAAGGAAAATATGAATTATGATTTTTCTTTTCATCTTTGACAGTGAATAACACCATGATAATAATGACCAGACTTAAAAAACTGCCACTGACCTCGTTCAGTACCCTCTTGAGATCATGTGTACAAAGGATCTAAGGAAATTATTAAAGGGAAGATGATAAAACCGAAGGTTCTGTATATACAGTACTGAATTCTCCCATCCGGACCAATCCAATTTGAAATATAGAATATAGAATATATGCTTATACATTAACTTATTATAGCCAATTCGCACATTTATATATATATACATATAGTATCTTTCAAATGCCCAAGTTCAATTTGGATTTAGTATCACCAGGCATGCATAATAACAGATAATAATATCTACTGTAATCGACTGTACTTTTTTATTTTTCTCATAGTGCAACCATTTTGAAACTAATTTCAGATCTAGTTGTTCCTATATGCTAACAATAGGGAGGAGAAACTAACTGCGTTTCAATATTTGTCAAATCGTTACGTTTTGTGGCTTATTATCAAGAATAATAACAGTTATTGACATATTCATAATTCAACTCTGAACTTTGAACCCCCATAGAACTTGAAGGGAAATGAAGTTTGGAAATATTTCAACGCTGGCCGACAGCTATGACTGTCCTCTACAAAATGGCCACAGAAAAACTACAATGTCTACAAAAACTAAAAATGTCCATTTCCGGTTCCGGGTCGGATAGACGATCACAAATAGAAAACTTAAAACGATATAAGGACACTTTTAACCTATTGCTAACCTATTGCCAACCTAACGTTTTACATTCTACATGCTTTTGTGACATAGTAGTGATGTTAATACTTGAAAACGGTTGATTTTAAAATAGCAAATTATTTTCACCATTCATAAAAATATGCCTATATGATCATAATGTCAAAAGGGGTCGGTACCGACCCTGTGGGGGGTAACAGGTTAATGTAATGAGTTACATCTATATTCAGCATTAAACCAATGTGGAGTTGTCCATATTTTAATACCAGATTTCCTATATAAAGTATACTAAATTAATAGTTCCTTGGTTTTGTCCCAAACAGTTTTAGCATGCGGGGGCTTTTATGACCTGCCCCCTGTCTCTGCAACTGTTCTTCTAAATACAGTTGAGTAAACAGTCTTAACATGAGGGGGGTTGCCTGAAAGCTCCCCAGAATGTCACACAACACTGACCATTTGCATCTTCTTTGTTTTAGCCTCCATGTAATGCTACAGTTCAATATTAAAGCATTATTTTGAATTAACTATTATAACAGATATTTTCAGTTTCAGGGTTGATCTAACAGTCTGCTCAAGTCAATATACCATACTTGCTATTTACAAAGCACTTGCAAAGGGTGAAATGGTGTGCTAACTGCATTACCATCATCATTGCGTCTCTGTGCGTAAATTGTATTTGCAGATATTTAAATGAGCTAATATTGGCGAAAGATTTTCCCCTTTCTATGCAAATTTGCCTCATTGCAAAAACACTCCAATTAACAAAGATTGGCGATAATTGCCACATGCAGTTAAAGTGAAGTAATTTATGTCTTCAGAGAGTGGGTGGTAACTAAGCACATTCATAAGGGGTGTCATGGCCAGCGTCTCCGGTGATCATGGCAGCAGTGATTGTAGCCAGGGTTAGGTAATAATCACAATAAAGAGAATAAACGTTTAATTTATAATGTTTCATCAGGTCCACGAGGAGTAGCCGCTGGAAACACGGTCAATTAAAAGTTTATAGAATAGAATAGAATAGAAATACTTGTATTATCCCGTGGGACATTTGACACTGCAAATCGCTCAACATTTAAACATTTAGACAGAACAGGTCACGAATTAGAATAATAAAATAAATCAAATCAAGTTGCCTAGGATAAGAGTAGAGTAAAATAGAATAAAAATGGAATAAAATATACAGTACATAAATACAGTAAAAATATACTGAGGTCTACAGTAGGTGTAGTATTGCACAGTGCTGTTTCGAACTAAGTCCAGGAAGATGGTAACTGCCACTCTGTGCTCAGTGATGCAGTGAGGCACAGTGATGCATTGTATAGTCTGATGGCTGTTGGAATGAAGGACTTCCTGTGCCGTTCAGTGCTGCATTTGGGTAGTGTGAGCCTAGCTCTGAACATGCTTCTCCTATCAGCCAAGTCTGTGTATAGTGGGTAGGAGGGGTTTTCCCTGATGGCCTGGAGCTTAGCAAGGCTCCTCCTCTCCGCCACCCTCGCTAGGGAGTCCAGCTCCACCGCAACCACGCTACTGGCCTTCCTGACCAGCTTATTCTGGAGTATATGAGTATATGAGAATGCAGGTTCTATTATCTTAACTAAACATTTAATACAACTTAAATGTTCACTTCACAAAAATATTCCTAAGTCTGAACATATTGTCACTGACACACAGTGCCTAACTTTAGCCTAAAGATTCAGCACCATGGACAGGTCTGCTCAAACTAATTTATTTGGGGATGACAAACAAACAAATGCAATGACGAAAGATAGTGACAAAAACCAAGGATGCAATTGTGTCGTGAAAATACAAATTAAGAAAGCTCTATACATTACGAAATAAACAAAATACAAATGGTGAAAAATACTGTTATCTGTTAATTAAAGAAACAAAGAGCTATTGATTCGTCAGGACCAATTCGCGATCCGAGAATCAAAGCTTTTGTTTCATGTCTGCCATTGTCCTAGGCAGGCATACTGTTTTGCATGGGCAGGCACCATTTTACCATATCAGGAGCAAATTGCACTCAGCTGCTCCGAGGACCAACTGCACTGCCAGATATCAGGAGCAAATTGCACACCGTATGGGTGTGTTAGCGCTCAGGGGGTGTGCGAGCAGTGCGGTCGCACAGGGCCTCGCGGGAAGGGGGGCCTCGCACAAAATAAAATAAATAAAATTAAAAAAAATATTTTTATTTATTATTTTTCTTTCTTTATTTTTTATTTTTTGCGAGGCCCCCCTTCCCGCGAGGCCCTTTTTCATCACAGACCTAAAATCTAGTTTTGCTTATATGCTTATATATTTCACATTAGACACGTTTGTAGAATGTTCCTGGCTCTGCGGCTCTGCAGCAGACATACTATTGGTTTCAACGAAGGGAGGGGTTACATCATGTGTACGCCGGCGTGCGTCAGCTGCGTTTGACTATTTTGCGCGTGTAGCTTTGGAGGTTATGCTTAGTTATGCCAGCCAAAACGAAGAGGACGGTCATTCGGCAGATGGACTGAAGATGAAAGTTGTTGCATGTTAGACAGTTCAGTCAGGCTTAGCTGAAGGCAGGGACAGCTAGTTAGCTTTAGCTACGTTATAATATCGAGTGCTAACGTGTGGTTCAGTCGGGATAGCCATGATGATGTCGGCTAGTAGCTATAGCTTAGCTAAAGGCTAACTAGCGTTAGCTAACCTAGAGAGAGCGCGTGCAGCATTGTTATGCCAAGATGAAGAGGACGGTCATTCGGCAGATGAACTTCGTCAACTCCACACGGTTGTCTCCATCCTCTTGGACGTTTGGTGAGATTTTAATGCACTCTATTCTATTCCCGCCGTGGATATATCTCTCTCTCTCTCTCGGGAGCGAAACGGGCCGGCTAGCTGTTGTAGTAGCTAACGGTGTGTGGCCTGGTGTCAGTACCTGGCTACTCTATTTGCAGTTAGCCTATTTAGCTGATGTCGGCCATTGGCTCCTTGCTACTTTGTTTTCTCTGGTATAGACCCTCTTCTCTTTGGATTTAAGTGTTGATCTTTGTCCTTTTGGATCTATGTATATTCATGTTGCCTTTGTGAAGTTATCTTTTCCTTCTGTTTTGTTCTTCCATTAAAAGTTGAATATCCTTTAGGGGCTCATCTTTGCTTATCTCTCTCATACATGCTCTCTCTCTAACACACACACACACAGACATGCTCTCTCTCTCTAACACACAAACACACATGCTCTCTCTCTCTCTCTCTTTCTAACACACACAGACATGCTCTATATATCTCTCTAACACACAAAATGACATGCTCTCTCTCTATATATTTCTCTCTCTTTCTAACACACATATACATGCTCTCTCTCTAACACACACACAAACAGACATGCTCTCTTTCTATCTCTCTCTTTCTAACACACACAGACATGCTCTATCTATCTCTCTCTCTTCAATTCAAATGGGCTTTATTTCACATTCTTGTATTTCTCCCAGTAGGTATGGGAGTTTTGAGTTATTGTCGATGTTTTCAAAGTCTCTTTGGGTGTTTGCAATTTGTGGGAAGTATGTCTTGGTATAGTGGGCAGGTTGTTTCCACCTCATCTTGTGTGCAGTGGGTCTGTCTTCGCTTGGGAGCCAGGGCCCTCATGCATCAACGTGGACGTAGAACTTGACCTACTTCCACACGTAAGCACGGAATGTAGAACTAGCGTACGCACAGGGAAGTCGGCATTCATCACACGTGCGTACGAAGGCTCTATGCCCTGCCGTGTTGATGAATACCACTTTGTTCTACCGTCAATGCTCGTGCATGATTATCCATATATGGTCATGAAAATGAGGAAACACCCCCCATGGGATGTGAAATAATGGACCGACCCGAGCGGGACTCCGAGAAACTCCACGGAGAATTCACTGCTGTCGAACCAAGAAGACACTATCGCGTATTATGATTTATGGGATAAATAAAAGGCGGACTCGTAAACGGTGATGTCAGATATCAACGGCTCCCTAAGACCATTGCTGCAATTCTGCCTGGACAGCTCAAAATACTAATAAAGACCGTTCGTTGACCACTGTTTGGCGTTGGTTGTGTGTCATTATAACCGTGCTGTAATATGAATGCCTTTATTAGTTGTGTTCGATTGGCTATATGATTTTTAGAGGCATCTATTTTGTTGTCGGCTAATAAAGACCGCGCTGGAATATGACTGCCTTTTCCCGTGTTGTTTGATTAATACCCACGGATTAAAGTTCTCCTCAATTCTATTCCAAATCGCGATGGATCTCCCGTCAATTTTCTACCTGCTGCATATGATTTCTAGAGGCATACTACAATCTATTTTGATGTCAGTATTGGGTAGCCTATATAAACAATATAATACGAGAGCATATACAAGAACAATGAATCTCACTGCATGTATGATGTATCCTGCCTTTCAATACATGAACTTGAATTCCATCATGTTTGTGTGCGGGACTCAAGGCTGCTGTCACAATGGGTGGTACCGCCGTACAGTAATAATAACAGTCCACACAATATCACGATCCATGCCATAGCCTATGTTCCATTAGGACATGATCTGTGACGACAAATGTTCTAGAATGTTTGAGTAAGATATCATACTCTGACAGCATGCCTATGAGCAACAAAAACGCGAACTTGAATCCCATCATATAGTCTGTCCACTATCTGCATGGTGTCATTGCAATGCGTTTTCTATTCTTTCTTGTACAGTAAAAAGGGGGAAGAACACTATATTCATATGACTTATTCTGCTTACAGCTTCGAAATTCCACTTGTTTCGTTTAACGTAAAGCCTTTTAAATATAATCAAAACGTTCCCGTGTTTCGGCGGTCTGTGCGCAAAATAATAACGAGTTGAGCTTTATGATTTATGATGAATTGAAAATGGGGGACCCTGATGTAAACAGGACGAAAGTTGGTCTGCATCCCCAATTAACAATTGTATGTACTGAGCTGTACTGTACTGTACCCATTCTGCAATCTGTTAATAAACTTTTCAATCAATCAATCAATCAAGCTACGCGGAGCGCAGTCAGTCAGTAGCCTACACCCCGTATATTCCGATAACGCTATATAAACCATGCTGCATTCATTCTGAGAGAAAGATCTATTATTCCAAATGCTATTTATAGGGTTTTGACCATAATTACACTACTGTTGCTGTCTTACAATGAACTATAATGAACTACGGTTCATACAGAACATCCAGTGTTATTATGCACAGAAGCTCATTTCCTTGTTGTAATAATATATTCTACCACTGGGAGCTAGGTACGCCAGGTCTGACCTGTGCGTAGATGTACGCACGAAGTCAAGTTCAAGTTCAAATTGATGAATCCCACTCTTTGCTTAGAAATGATCGTACGCACAGGTTACGCACAGATCTGTGCGTAGAACACGTTGATGCATGAGGGCCCAGGTCTGCCTATGGCGGCCTTTCTCGATGGCTAGGCTGTGCTCGGTGAGTCTGTACCTAGTCAAGGATCTTCTTAGTATTGAGTCAGTCACAGTGCTCAGGTATTCTGCCACTGTGTACTCTCTGTTTAGGGCCAAATAGCATTTCAATTTGCTCTGGTTTTGGGTTGTTTCTTTCCAATGTGTCTCTCTCTCTCTCTCTCTCTCTCTGGCCTTGCTCTGGTGGAGGGTCAGGGGCATTGCCGGGTCTGTGCAGCGATAACACTGTATATTGACTGTAGAACGGGAGCTCTCTCTCGCTCTCTCTCTTGCTATATGTTGACTGTATCATGCCCAGCCTCGGGCAGCGCTATTATTTAAGAATATGTTGACTGTATGAAAAAAATAAAAATAAAAATATTATATATATATTTTTTTCCTTTTAGGGGGGGGGGGGGGGTCGCGTTTAGATCTCGCACAGGGCCTCGCATTTCTCCCAGGCGGCCCTGAGCGCTTGTATATCATTTGCGCAATATCTTTAGTGAATAGGTCCTTAAGACGGAGCACATAGCAGGCGCAAATCACACACAGTTAAGGGTGCTATTAACCCATGAAACCAGGAAACACATTTGTGTGTATATGCAGGCTATATATTTAGCAGGCATTATTAGTAGGTGTTTAGGTCTAAATGGGTTAACGGCCGCAATCCATTCTTTGAGAATTCGCCCCACATTTCCCAGTTGCCTAGAAACGGTGTCCTCATAACTTCAACCCACTTGAAGTCAAGACCCCAAACTCGCGATTTCCGTTTGAAGGCAGCCTTGAACCCGAATATGCATGTTATGAAGCACTGAGCATACGACTGGATACATGAGACTTGGATTATACTATTATATTATACTGCACGAATTGTGAGAGTTTGTAAACAGATTATATAGTTTTGCTGTTGTTAAACCAATCTCCATTTCATCAATACATCAAGTATTTCTACCTTTTCTTTGGGGGGGGGGGGTGTTGCAAGAAGAAGAAAATGATCTTCATGCATCCAAGGCATCATGGGGTGAGTAATTGATATACAAATATATAAAAGAAATTGGGTGAAATGCTCCTTTACGAAATACACTGGTGATGTTATTGGTTTCTAGCAGATGATTTGAACTTCAAAGTGTCAGCTGCGTCTCTCCTGCCTACAGATGCTGTGTTTGATTAGTGTTCACACACACTCCACCACGCAGCTTCACAAGCCACCACCTTACAAAAACACTTTCATTTACGCACCTCTCCCCCTCCCTCCCTCCCTCCCTCCCTCCCTCCCTCGCTCTCAGTCTCTCACCAACACGCGTAAACACATCCATCTCCTGTGGGTCTAAATATGCCAATTATACTAAAAACAATGGATGACAGTGATTGTTGGTTAGCTTTCAAACGACGATCTCCACTTCCTCTATAGGGGACATCAATCCTGTGTGTACAGTATGTACATGGAGAGAGCCACATAGGTGAGTGGATTCAGAATCTCACCAGCCAATTAAAGTTATTTGTAGCCAGAAGTGTTCAGAGTGGAACAGATTGTGCTGCCTGCCAACTTGGCATACAGAACTCACAGCCGTACCAGCAAAACACAACCAGGCGTTACCATCCACAACCAAACCTTACCATCCACAACCAGGCCTTACCAGACACAGCCAAACCTTGCCATCCATAGCCAAACCTTACCATCCACAGCCAAACCTTACCAGCCACAACCAAACCTTACCATCCACCCACAACCAAACCTTACCATCCACAGCCAAACCTTACCAGACACAACCAGACCTTACCATCCACAGCCAAACCTTACCATCCACAACCAAACCTTACCATCCACAGCCAAACCTTACCAGACACAACCAGGCCTTACCATCCACAGCCAAACCTTACCATCCACAACCAAACCTTACCATCCACAGCCAAACCTTACCAGACACAACCAGGCCTTACCATCCACAGCCAAACCTTACCAGACACAACCAGGCCTTACCATCCACAGCCAAACCTTACCATCCACAACCAAACCTTACCATCCACAGCCAAACCTTACCAGACACAACCAGGCCTTACCATCCACAGCCAGACCTTACCATCCACAACCAAACCTTACCATCCACAGCCAAACCTTACCATCCACAACCAAACCTTACCATCCACAGCCAAACCTTACCAGACACAACCAAACCTTACCATCCACAGCCAAACCTTACCAGACACAACGAGGCCTTACCATCCACAGCCAAACCTTACCACCCACAGCCAAACCTTACCATCCACAGCCAAACCTTACCACCCACAACCAAACCTTACCAGCCACAGCCAAACCTTACCAGCCACAACCAAACCTTACCAGCCACAGCCAAACCTTACCATCCACAGCCAAACCTTACCATCTACAGCCAAACCTTACCATCCACCCACAACCAAACCGTACCATCCACAGCCAAACCTTACCAGACACAACCAGGCCTTACCATCCACAGCCAAACCTTACCATCCACAACCAAACCTTACCATCCACAACCAAACCTTACCATCCACAGCCAAACCTTACCATCCACCCACAACCAGGCCTTACCATCCACAGCCAAACCTTACCATCCACAACCAAACCTTACCATCCACAACCAAACCGTACCATCCACAACCAAACCTTACCATCCACCCACAACCAAACCTTACCATCCACAACCAAACCTTACCATCCACCCACAACCAGGCCTTACCATCCACAGCCAAACCTTACCATCCACAACCAAACCTTACCATCCACAGCCAAACCTTACCAGACACAACCAAACCTTACCATCCACAGCCAAAGCTTACCAGACACAATGAGGCCTTACCATCCACAGCCAAACCTTACCATCCACAGCCAAACCTTACCATCCACAACCAAACCTTACCACCCACAACCAAACCTTACCAGCCACAGCCAAACCTTACCAGCCACAACCAAACCTTACCATCCACAGCCAAACCTTACCATCCACCCACAACCAGGCCTTACCACCCACAGCCAAACCTTACCATCCACAACCAAACCTTACCATCCACAACCAAACATTACCATCCACAACCAAACCTTACCATCCACCCACAACCAAACCTTACCATCCACAACCAAACCTTACCATCCACCCACAACCAGGCCTTATCATCCACAGCCAAACCTTACCATCCACAACCAAACCTTACCATCCACAGCCAAACCTTACCAGACACAACCAAACCTTACCATCCACAGCCAAACCTTACCAGACACAACGAGGCCTTACCATCCACAGCCAAACCTTACCATCCACAGCCAAACCTTACCATCCACAGCCAAACCTTACCATCCACAGCCAAACCTTACCACCCACAACCAAACCTTACCAGCCACAGCCAAACCTTACCAGCCACAACCAAACCTTACCAGCCACAGCCAAACCTTACCATCTACAGCCAAACCTTACCATCCACAACCAAACCTTACCATCCACCCACAACCAAACCTTACCATCCACAGCCAAACCTTACCAGACACAACCAGGCCTTACCATCCACAGCCAAACCTTACCATCCACAACCAAACCTTACCATCCACAACCAAACCTTACCATCCACAGCCAAACCTTACCATCCACCCACAACCAGGCCTTACCATCCACAGCCAAACCTTACCATCCACAACCAAACCTTACCATCCACAACCAAACCTTACCATCCACAACCAAACCTTTCCTTCCACCCACAACCAAACCTTACCATCCACAACCAAACCATACCATCCACCCACAACCAGGCCTTACTATCCACAGCCAAACCTTACCATCCACAACCAAACCTTACCATCCACAGCCAAACCTTACCAAACACAACCAAACCTTACCATCCACAGCCAAACCTTACCATCCAAAGCCAAACCTTACCATCCACAATTAAACCTTACCATCCACAGCCAAACCTTACCAGCCACAACCAAACCTTACCATCCACCCACAGCCAAACCTTACCATCCACAACCAAACCTTACCATCCACAGCCAAACCTTACCAGCCACAGCCAAACCTTACCATCCACAGCCAAACCTTACCATCCACCCACAACCAAACCTTACCATCCACAACCAAACCTTACCACCCACAGCCAAACCTTACCATCCACAGCCAAACCTTACCATCCACAATTAAACCTTACCATCCACAGCCAAACCTTACCAGCCACAACCAAACCTTACCATCCACCCACAACCAAACCTTACCATCCACAACCAAACCTTACCATCCACAGCCAAACCTTACCAACCACAGCCAAACCTTACCATCCACAGCCAAACCTTACCATCCACCCACAACCAAACCTTACCATCCACAACCAAACCTTACCACCCACAGCCAAACCTTACCATCCACAACCAAACCTTACCATGTTTTAAGCATCACACTCCCCCACCCCCCTACAAGGACCACAATGGAAATAAGCTCTGAGCTGTTTTGTGTTCATCCTTGGCAGTATATCCCGACTGTGCTCTTCTGTCACATGTTTATTTTTATATTGTCAAATAAAGTTATTCATTCATTCATTCATTCATTCATTCACCATCCACAGCCAAACCTTACCAGCCACAACCAAACCTTACCATCCACAGCCAAACCTTACCATCCACAGCCAAACATTACCATCCAAACACAGCCAAACCTTACCAGCCACAGCCAAACCTTACCATCCACCCACAACCAAACCTTACCATCCACAGCCAAACCTTACCATCCACAACCAAACCTTACCATCCACCCACAACCAGGCCTTACCATCCACAGCCAAACCTTACCATCCACAACCAAACCTTACCATCCACAGCCAAACCTTACCAGACACAACCAAACCTTACCATCCACAGCCAAACCTTACCAGACACAACCAGGCCTTACCATCCACAGCCAAACCTTACCATCCACAGCCAAACCTTACCATCCACAATTAAACCTTACCATCCACAGCCAAACCTTACAAGCCACAACCACACCTTACCAGCCACAACCAAACCTTACCATCCACAGCCAAACCTTACCATCCACAACCAAACCTTACCAGCCACAACCAAACCTTACCATCCACAGCCAAACCTTACCATCCACAACCAAACCTTACCAGCCACAGCCAAACCTTACCATCCATAGCCAAACTTTACCATCCAGCCACAGCCAAACCTTACCATCCACAGCCAAACCTTACCATCCAGCCACAACCAAACCTTACCAGCCACAGCCAAACCTTACCATCCACAACCAAACCTTACCATCCACAACCAAACCTTACCAGCCACAGCCAAACCTTACCATCCAGCCACAACCAAACCTTACCATCCACAGCCAAACCTTACCATCCAGCCACAACCAAACCTTACCAGCCATAGCCAAACCTTACCAGACACAACCAAACCTTACCATCCACAGCCAAACCTTACTAGCCACAACCAAACCTTACCATCCACCCACAACCAAACCTTACCATCCAGCCACAACCAAACCTTACCATCCAGCCACAACCAAACCTTACCATCCACCCACAACCAAACCTTACCATCCAGCCACAACCAAACCTTACCATTCAGCCACAACCAAACCTTACCATCCAGCCACAACCACACCTTACCATCCACCCACAACCAAACCTTACCTGCCAAAACCAAACCTTACCATCCACAACCAAACCTTACCATCCACAACCAAACCTTACCATCCACCCACAACCAAACCTTACTTGCCAAAACCAAACCTTACCATCCACAACCAAACCTTACCATCCACAACCAAACCTTGTGGGTGATTTTGCGTGAGTTCTCACCCGTGTGCGAATCGACGCAGGATTTCTCCCGGTGGTAGATATTGGCAGGGGGTACGACTTCCCAATGCACTTCCATCAGCGAAAAGGTTGGGAAAAGGTCTGGGTGCGATGTGGAAAAACCTTGCCGATTTTGCAATATTCACGGGGTAGATGTCGTCGTGGGACACAAGTTCCCAATGCATTGTCCTGTGGGATTATGCCCCCCCCGCGGCGATATTAATTGAGGGGCGGATTTGTGGTGACTCTGCACCATGCATGATCTACACAAAATAATTTATAATTTATTTGTCCATGTTATTCAGCCGTAGGCTATTATGAGCAAACGAAATTAGTTAGATTGGACATTTTGATTAATTATTTCAAGCAGACAATTGAGAAATTCGGCACTACTGATAGATGAAGTTATTTTAGTGAGTGAACAAAGCAAATGAGTGCTTGAGAGGTTAGTCACCTTACTAAAAAATGCTTCAAATATTTGCATGAATAGAACAATTAGATTGGACATTTGATTATGTATGTCATTGTCATCATGCAGCACAAGCACAATACAATGAAAATAAAGAAAGACACCCATTATTATTTATCCCAAATGAACATTCTGACGGCCTGTCTGCAGGCAGTCGGCCCCCGTCCACCACGTCGCTATACATTAAGAGTCGTCTATTATAATCACATTTAATATTTTAAGCATTTTATGAGAAACAAAATTCCGTTAGATTGAACATTTGAAAATGGTCTTGAATGGCCAAAACATGTCTGGAGATTATATCTTGCTAACGTTACCACTTCAACTTTTTTGTTCACCTGTTAACCTGAAAGGCGTGCTGATCAGCAGTAATGCAATGTCATGATTGTCGATTGATGAGAGTATCAATAAATAGACTGATTTGTTTATGTAGGCTATATTAAGCAGCACATATAAATGACGAATTAACTTAGTTAATTAATAACTATCATAAATAGCAGGGTAATAATATGTAGGTTATTGATCAATGAATGTATTGATAAATAAATGTATATTACAAATGATACACCAGTAGAAGTCATGTTATTTCCTCATTGTGAACGTGCTGTGCTGTGTGATTGTCGCTCGAAAATCTCCTGCTGTGTGGGTTCTCTCATTCATTGCAATGGAAGCAGTAACAGCAATAGCAAGAATAATAAGAGCTTAATTCCTTCAAACTGCGCTGGAGCAAATCAGGAGCAAATTGCACACCTATGGGCGTGTTTGTGGTAGTATCTCATCCGCGCAATGTCCTTAGTGAATGGCTCGCAAAGACAGAGCAGATACCGCGAGTAAATCACACGCAGTTAAGGGTGCTATTAGCACCGCACAAACCATTCTTTGTGAATTCGCCCCTATGTCTCCATTATCCAAAACAGACAGAAAAACTGCTTCAACGTCATTCCTTCTGCTAAACATAGGAAATCTGCTTTGACTGTTTTTGGAGCCAATGACATTTTAAGTGGCAGGATGTGAGGTTTTAAGTGACAGGATGTGAGGTTTTAAGTGACAGGATGTGAGGTTTTAAGTGATAGGATGTGAGATTTTTAGCGGCAGGATGTGAGGTTTTAAGTAACAGGATGTGAGGTTTTAAGTGACAGGATGTGAGGTTTTTAGCGGCAGGATGTGAGGTTTTTAGCGGCAGGATGTGAGGTTTTAAGTGGCAGGATGTGAGGTTTTAAGTGACAGGATGTGAGGTTTTAAGTGACAGGATGTGAGGTTTTTAGCGGCAGGATGTGAGGTTTTAAGTGACAGGATGTGAGGTTTTAAGTGACAGGATGTGCGGTTTTAAGTGACAGGATGTGAGGTTTTAAGTGACAGGATGTGAGGTTTTAAGTGGCAGGATGTGAGGTTTTTAGCGGCAGGATGTGAGGTTTTAAGTGACAGGATGTGAGGTTTTAAGTGGCAGGATGTGAGGTTTAAGTGACAGGATGTGAGGTTTTTAGCAACAGGATGTGAGGTTTTTAGCGGCAGGATGTGAGGTTTTTAGCGGCAACTTGAAGACCAATTTCCTGACATTGTTCATGTCACCTTTCATTTCATTTCCTCTGCAGCTCGACAGCTCTGTTTCTGGGGCAACAATCAGTGTAATTGCCCTTAAGTCTGACACATGCAATCTGCTAAAAGGCCCGCAGCCCAGCAGCCAGGTGCACCATGGGATTACAATGGTGGAGGACAGGTGAAGACAACACACACTGACAGGACACACACTCACACATTCGCTCACTCACTCGCACGCATGCACACACGCACACACACACACACACACACACACACACACACACACACACACACACACACACACACACACACACACTCACTCACTCACTCACACACGCACGCACGCACTCACCACGCACGCACTCACTCACTCACTCACTCACTCACTCACTCACTCACTCACTCACTCACTCACTCACTCACTCACTCACTCACTCACTCACTCACTCACTCACTCACTCACTCACTCACTCACTCACACACACACACACACAGGGCCGCCTGGGAGAAATGCGAGCCCCCCCCCCCAAAAGGTAAAAAAAATATATATATATATATAATTTTTCTTTTTTTTTTTTTTTTTTTTTTTTATACGGTCAACATATTCGTAAATAATAGCGCTGCCCGAGGCTGGGCATGATACAGTCAACATATAGCAAGAGAGAGAGCGAGAGAGAGCTCCCGTTCTACAGTCAATATACAGTGTACAGAGAGAGAGACACATTGGAAAGAAATTGAAATGCTATTTGGCCCTAAACAGAGAGTACACAGTGGCAGAATACCTGAGCACTGTGACTGAAGATCCTTGACTAGGTACAGACTAGCCATAGAGAAAGGCCGCCATAGGCAGACTGTGTGTGTTAGAAAGAGAGAGAGAGAGAGAGAGAGAGCATGTGTGTTAGAGAGAGAGCATGTATGAGAGAGATAAGCAAAGATGACCCCCTAAAGGATATTCAACTTTTAATGAAAGAACAAAACAGAAGGAAAAGATAACTTCACAAAGGCAACATGAATATACATAGATCCAAAAGGACAAAGATCAACACTTAAATCCAAAGAGAAGAGGGTCTATACCAGAGAAAACAAAGCAGCAAGGAGCCAATGGCCGACAGCTAAAGGCTAGCCAGGTAGGCTACTGACACCAGGCCACACACAGCTTTGGCCAACGGCCCAACGCTACCCAAGCTACACAAACGACCAAGACAATGAATTCACACACAGCACATGTCGTATCTCCAAATGTTGTGAAGTAACATATGTTTTGCCTGGAAAAAAACATCGTTATTAACAAAACATTCGGGAGGGGAAGGAAGGAAGAGTGGGGTAATGTCATGACATTTTCATTAATCTTACCTGCACCAAGGAACGCAGGGCGAAAGGCCGCAACACAGGTCTCCACGTTGACGAAAGGCCTCTCGCTGTCGGGACAAAAATAAGCTATGGCCAGAGCCTTGTCATGGTGCAGGCCCGACTACATCTTCTGTCAAAGATGATGTTGTAGTCAGAGTGCCAAAACCCCCTGCTATTCTCACGGCTAATGTCAATGGTCGTAGCACAAGCTAACAGCTAACTCAAGGCTAACTGATAGCATCAAACGAACGTTCCCAGCCGAGCGCAGCCGGCAGCTAACGTCGTAGCTAAACAGCTAACGTCGTAGCTAAACAGCTAACTGGCTAACAGTTAGCTCAACCAGGCTATCGCTAACCATTAGCTAACGCAGAAGCAAGCTATGCGGCTACATACAGGTGCTGACACCAGGCCACACACCGTTAGCTACTAGTAGTACTACAACAGCTAGTCGGCCAGTTTAGCTCCAGAGAGAGAGAGAGAGAGAGAGAGAGAGAGATGTCCACGGCGGGAATAGAATAGAGTTAATAGAATAGGTTAAAAACTCACCAAACGTCCAAGAGGATGGAGACAACCACGTGGAGTTGACGAAGTTCATCTGCCAAACGACCATCCTCTTCATCTTGGCTGCATGCGCTGGCGTTAGGTTAGCTAACGCTAGTTAGCCTTTAGCTAAGCTAGCTACTAGCCGACATCATCATGGCTATATCCCGACTGCATCATGACAAGGCTCCGGCCATTTGTCCCGCCAGCGAGAGGCCTTTTGTCAACGTTCCTTGGTGACCGACCGACTGATAATGACCGACCTCTTCGTCTTGGCTGGCATAACTAAGCATAATAGTCAAAAGCTGCACGCGCGAAATAGTCAAACGCAGCTGACTCACGCCGGCGTACTACACATGATGTAAGTAACCACTCCCTTCGTTGAAACCAATAGTATGTCTGCTGCAGAGCCCCAGAGCTCCAATAGTGAGTATGTCACTGCAGACCCAGGAACAAGTCAGACACATTCTACAAACGTGTCTAATGTGAAATATATAAGCATATAAGCAAAACTAGATTTTAGGTCTGTGATGAAAAAGGGCCTCGCGGGAAGGGGGGCCTCGCAAAAAAAAAAAAATAATAATAATATATAATAATAAATAAAAAAAATTCTTTTTTATTTTTTTTTATTTTTTATTTTGCGAGGCCCCCCTTCCCGCGAGGCCCTGTGCGACCGCACTGCTCGCACACCCCCTGAGGCGGCCCTGCACACACACACACACACACACACACACACACACTCACACACACAGACTCATACATACACTCTCACACACGCACACACACACACACACACACACACACACACACACACACACACACACACACACAGACTCACACTCATACATACTCACACACACACACACACACACACACACACACTCACTCACACACACAGACTCATACATACACTCTCACACACGCACACACACACACACAGACTCACACTCAGTGTTCGAATTATGAGGGGGCCAATGGGGGCTCAGCCCCCATAGCTATAGTCTGAGCCCCCATAGTCAAGACCCCCTATGGGGGTCTCTCAAAAAAATTATATAATCTTTTTTTTTTTTTTTTATGTACGAATTAGTATTATTTATGTTACCTAAATAAATTGTTAATAGATCATATTTTTCTTTTCAGTTTTTAAAAGAACAGAGTAATTAATGTTGTGGAATAGGCTGCATTTCACCTCCAAGCCGCTATGCGTCGCCCATGAGCGTCGCCCATAAGTTTAACGCTACTCCAACCTAGTGAAGAAGAAGCAGCAAGCATCTGCTGTAAACAGAATCCATGTCCTGCAACTGAAAACATGAACACTAAACAGTACGCCACATGCCGCCAAAAAAAAGGCTCAACCCGCCGCAAGGCTGTACAAAGCTGGACAGCTTTGGTTTTATAAAAAGGCCAAAGATTGACGCTGTTAGTGCAGCAGCTAGCAGCGCTACTGTCACTGAAGTTGACACTGCTAGTGCTAGTACTAGTGTTAGCTCTGCTGCTCCTGTGCGCAGTGCACCTCTTATTGTTACCGCGCCGGTTGCAAGTTGAGGAAGAAAATATACTTGCACAGTGATAGCATTGCTCATAAGCAAGCTATAGAAATAGAAAGTCAGAACCAGAAGGAAGTGCTTCCAAAAAAAGTGAGCGAAATCACATCTGCTTTGCTCAAGGAGACAGCCAGTTCATTCAGGGCAGCATGTACTGTCGCTAAAGAAAGGTTGCCGTATACCAAATTGAACCCTCTTATGACTTGTAATTTATTTTTCATTCAGTTCTTGATTACCTGTGCACATTTGTTCATAACATTATTTATTTTGATTTATACAATTATTTATACATTTTATTATAATGTTACTTACTGTATCCTGATAAATGCTGCTGTTGTGCCATACAACTATTTATTTTCCATTAGATTATTTTGTTAGTTTTCGATTTATAAGTGCAGAGACAAATACATGTTAATTCAAGTTCATAAATTTGGTCTCATTTTTCAAATTAAATTGTTGTATTTGATTAGATGCAAAATGCAAATAAGTAAATATGGCATTATATATCAGAGGTGAGTAAGAAAATGAACAAATATTGATGGTTAAGAATGAGACTGAATAATGACATCACACAATAGTCTAATGATTAGACTGTTGTGTGATGTCATTATTACTTAGTATTAGACTAATCCTAATGAGATTATTCCTCTAAATATGACTTCGAAAACAGCCACAATTTCAGGAAAAAAATAGTGACAAAAAATAATTCAGGGGGCCCCCATAGCTCTCAGGTGATAATTCGAACCCTGCTCACACTCATACATACTCACACACACACATACATACAATATATATATACACTACTAGTTTTAACCAAGGCCGGTCTTACATGTATGATCATTCTCAGGCTGTACAGCAGGTAGATTGTGAACAGAGAGCATTGTGGGTAGCATATGCTGCTCAACCTGGTCATACAGGACAGATACACACACAGCTATAACCCTAACCATAACCATAACCATAACCACAGGGCCGCCTGGGAGAAATGCGAGGCCCTGTGCGAGATTTAACGCGAGCCCCCCCCCCCCCCCCCCCCCCCCCCAAAAGGTTACAAAAAAATGAAAAAAAAAAATATATATATATATATATATATATATATATATATATTTTTTTTTTAATACAGTCAACATATTCTTAAATAATAGCGCTGCCCGAGGCGGGGCATGATACAGTCAACATATAGCAAAAGAGAGAGCGAGAGAGAGCTCCCGTTCTACAGTCAATATACAGTGTACAGAGAGAGAGAGAGAGAGAGAGAGAGACACATTGGAAAGAAATTGAAATGCTATTTGGCCCTAAACAGAGAGTACACAGTGGCAGAATACCTGAGCACTGTGACTGAAGATCCTTGAGCACAGCCTAGCCATCGAGAAAGGCCGCCATAGGCAGACTGTGTGTGTTAGAAAGAGAGAGAGAGAGAGAGAGAGAGAGAACATGTGTGTTTGTCATGTGTGTGTGTGTTAGAGAGAGACTAGAGCATGTATGAGAGATTCAAAAGGACAAAGATCAACACTTAAATCCAAGAGAGAGAGAGAGAGAGAGAGAGAGAGAGAGAGAGAGAGAGACACACATTGGAAAGAAATTGAAATGCTATTTGGCCCTAAACAGAGAGTACACAGTGGCAGAATACCTGAGCACTGTGACTGAAGATCCTTGAGCACAGCCTAGCCATCGAGAAAGGCCGCCATAGGCAGACTGTGTGTGTTAGAAAGAGAGAGAGAGAGAGAGAGAACATGTGTGTTTGTCATGTGTGTGTGTGTTAGAGAGAGACTAGAGCATGTATGAGAGATCCAAAAGGACAAAGATCAACACTTAAATCCAACAAGAAGAGGGTCTATACCAGAGAAACCAAAGCAGCAAGGAGCCAATGGCCGACATCAGCTAAATAGGCTAGCCAGGTACTGTGACACCAGGCCACACACAGCTTTGGCCAACGGCCCAACGCTACCCAAGCTACACAAACGACCATTCACACACAGCACATGTCGTATCTCCAAATGTTTTGAAGTAGCATATGTTTTGCCTGGAAAAAAACATCGTTATTAACAAAACATTCGGGAGGGGAAGGAAGGAAGAGTGGGGTAATGTCATGACATTTTCATTAATCTTACCTGCACGAGGAACGCAGGGCAAAAGGCCGCAACACAGGTCTCCACGTTGACGAAAGGCCTCTCGCTGTCGGGACAAATAAGCTATGGCCAGAGCCTTGTCATGGTGCAGGCCCGACTACATCTTCTGTCAAAGATGATGTCGTAGTCAGAGTGCCAGGGCCTGCTATTCTCAAGGCTAACTGATAGCATCAAACGAACGTTCCCAGCTGACGCTAAACAGCTAACTGGCTAACAGTTAGCTCAATCAGGCACCTGGCTGTATGTAGCCGCATAGCTTGCTTCTGCGTTCTGCAAGCTATGCGGCTACATACAGCCAGGTGCTCTCACCAGGCACACACCGTTAGCTTAGCTACTAGTAGTACTATATTAGCTAGTCGACCAGTTTGGCTCCAGAGAGAGAGAAAGAGAGATAGGTCCACGGCGGGTATATAATCATAGGTTGACTCACCATAACGCAGTATCAATGCGGCGCCAATGGTAAAGTTGGAAGGAGACTTTCTTGGCCCACGGTGTAATTTCTTCTGATCCATGCTGCTTTTGAATAGACATCCACTTGCCTCGCTCCTCTGAATAGCGCTGAATTAGATGATGGAGACAACCGCGTGGAGTTGACGAAGTTCATCTGCCAAACGACCATCCTCTTCATCTTGGCTGCATGTCTCTAGGTTAGCTAACGCTAGATAGCCTTTAGCTAAGCTAGCTACTAGCCGACATCATCATCATGGCTATATCCCGACTGCATCATGACAAGGCTCCGGCCATTTGTCCCGCCTTTCGTCCATGTTCCTTGGTGACCGACCGACTGATAATGACCGACCTCTTTCTTCGTCTTGGCTGGCATAACTAAGCATAATAGTCAAACGCAGCTGACTCACGCCGGCGTAGTGTACTACACATGATGTAAGTAAAACCACTCCCTTCGTTGAAACCAATAGTGTGTCTGCTGCAGAACCCCAGAGGCTGAGCTCCAATAGTGAGTATATCTGCAGACCCAGGAACAAGTCAGACACATTCTACAAACGTGTCTAATGTGAAATATATAAGCATATAAGCAAAACTAGATTTTAGGTCTGTGATGAAAAAGGGCCTCGCGGGAAGGGGGGCCTCACAAAAAAAATAAAAAATAAAAAATAAAAATAAAAATAAAAAAAATAATAAATACAATTTTTTTTTTTTTTTTATATATATATTTTTTTTTGCGAGGCCCCCCTTCCCGCGAGGCCCTGTGCGACCGCACTGCTCGCACACCCCCTGAGGCGGCCCTGCATAACCATAACCATAACCATATAGTGATCTACAAACATGCTGTGGCATAAACCTTAAACACTCATCACTTCACTTCACTCATCACTTCATGAGAAGGTCGCTGATGGAGAGGCACAACAAACACTATGGAACCCGTTCTAGTGACTAGCTGGTCCTTAAGGTCCCCGGAGTTTGCTCTGTAAAGGGTAAATCTGCATTGCATGCCCCTAACTCATGGAATGAACTCCAACAGCTTGACTCCAGTGAGCTCTCCCCTCTGTTGCAGAGTTTAAAACCTTGATCTCCAACCTTTGTCAATCAAGTTGTACATGTTTTAATTGATTTGTTATCATTGCTCTTTGCCTCGTCTTGTTGTCTTATTGTTAAGATTGTATAGCTTGTATGTTTATTTCTGTATGTGCACTCGACGGTTAACCCTTTCACTGCCACACAACAGCCGGCGACTGTCGGTTGTGTGATACTAAAGGGTTAACATTCTGTTGTGTGGCAGTGAAAGGGTTAAAGAAAGGTTTGAAAATATACCCCCCCCCCCCCCCCCTCCAGTGATCGGTACGACTCCTATCGCAGTCAATAGAACGGCTGAATCTACTCTATTCACTCTCATAGAAATCTTTTAACCACTTCATTCTATGGCCTGCAAAGACATAATTAGTTAGCTGGATAGGTCAACTTAATCATTCCTGAAAATAATATTCAATTAGTTCTTCGGGTAACTTCTAGATCACATCCTCCTATTTTTAGAGCCTGTGTGTTTCTCTGAGATAGCAGGTTTGATCCTTTAGTGTTGCGACCGCAACACAAGAGCTGAAGAGAGAGCCACCCGGGTGCCCTTGACTCCTATCTTCAATTAGTCATAGCACACAGCGGAGCAAAATAATAATGTATGGCACCTTCAACGTTGTCATCAGTCTGGTAATTACTGGGGGGATGATGTGGAGCCAGAAAGATCTAACAGAGGAAGAGGCATGGCCTAACCGAGAGCAAGAGGCGTGGCCTAACAGAGAGGAAGAGGCGTGGCCTAACAGAGAGGAGGGGGTGTGGCCTAACCGAGAGCAATAGGCGTGGCCTAACAGAGAGGAAGAGGCGTGACCTAACAGAGAGGAGGAGGCGTGACCTAACAGAGAGGAGGAGGCGTGACCTAACAGAGAGGAGGAGGCATGGCCTAACCGAGAGCAAGAGGCGTGGCCTAACAGAGAGGAAGAGGCGTGGCCTAACAGAGAGGAGGAGGTGTGGCCTAACCGAGAGCAAGAGGCGTGGCCTAACAGAGAGGAAGAGGTGTGACCTAACAGAGAGGAGGAGGCGTGACCTAACAGAGAGGAGGAGGCGTGACCTAACAGAGAGGAGGAGGCATGGCCAAACAGAGAGGAAGAGGCGTGACCTAACAGAGAGGAAGAGGTGTGACCTAACAGAGAGGAAGAGGCGTGACCTAACAGAGAGGAAGAGGTGTGACCTAACAGAGAGGAGGAGGCGTGACCTAACAGAGAGGAGGAGACATGGCCTAACAGAGAGGAGGAGGTGTGGCCAAACAGAGAGGAAGAGGCGTGACCTAACAGAGAGGAAGAGGTGTGACCTAACAGAGAGGAGGAGGCCTGACCTAACAGAGAGGAAGAGGTGTGACCTAACAGAGAGGAGGAGGCATGGCCTAACAGAGAGGAAGAGGTGTGACCTAACAGAGAGGAAGAGGCGTGACCTAACAGAGAGGAGGAGGTGTGACCTAACAGAGAGGAAGAGGTGTGACCTAACAGAGAGGAAGAGGCGTGACCTAACAGAGAGGAGGAGGTGTGACCTAACAGAGAGGAAGAGGCGTGACCTAACAGAGAGGAAGAGGCGTGACCTAACAGAGAGGAAGAGGCGTGACCTAACAGAGAGGAAGAGGTGTGACCTAACAGAGAGGAGGAGGTGTGACCTAACAGAGAGGAAGAGGTGTGACCTAACAGAGAGGAAGAGGCATGGCCTAACAGAGAGGAGGAGGCGTGACCTAACAGAGAGGAAGAGGTGTGACCTAACAGAGAGGAGGAGGCGTGACCTAACAGAGAGGAAGAGGCGTGACCTAACAGAGAGGAGGAGGCGTGACCTAACAGAGAGGAGGAGGCGTGGCCTAACAGAGAGGAGGAGGCGTGACCTAACAGAGAGTAAGAGGCGTGGCCTAACCGATAACAGGAGGTGTGGCCTAACAGAGAGCAGGAGGTATGGTCTAACCGAGAGGAGGAGGCGTGGCCTAACATAGATGAAGAGGTGTGGCCTAACAGAGAGGAAGAGGCGTGACCTAACAGAGAGGAAGAGGTGTGGCCTAACAGAGAGGAGGAGGCTCGTTCACAGAGCAAAAGGTCAGTCTTTCATGGGTTAGGAATCTAAGGGCGTTTTCACAGCTGTAGTTCGTTTGCTTTGTTCCGATTCAAGTTTCAAGTTTCTTTAAGTTTCAAGTTTCTTTAATAGTTGTCATACAGAAGTACAGAATACTTTCATACAAAATGCTTCTTACTGTTACGCTCCAGAGACTGTGCTAGACAAGACGGGGATTAGACGGGGATTCAGGGACTATAATGATACAATGTTGCACGTGTCCCTTGGTTCATTTGTGTTCACACGGCTGTGTTAACAGCGGACCAAAACTTGTAAACAAACTCCACGCACAAGCAAACTGTCACTCATTGGTCAGATTTTTTACAGTTGACAGTCTTCCCTCGGATTTTTCTTAACTCGAAAATACAGAATACACTACACAATCAGATTATCGAAAATGGAGCATCAGCAGCGTATATTGTTACTTGTTTTAATTGGCATTCTCTGGATGATATACCACTGTTCAGTCTGTGAAGAAAACATTCAATTTCAGCGAGCATCAAGGCTACGACTCGAAAATAATGTAATGATGCATATGATAAGAATACGTGCTGCCTCATGTCGACACCGTAGGAGAAGACGCGCTCTGATGGATGCATACAACATATTCACCCAACGATTTCTCTTCCAAAGACGCATCAGGTAAGCTATTTTTCATAAGCCATCGGACAATTCCAAATAACGTTAGCCTAACCTTAGCTAGCTACAGGCCTGGACTGGCCATCTGGCATACCGGGCATTTGCCCGGTGGGCCGACGCATATTTGGGCCGTTATGATAAAAAAAAAAAAAAAATATTATTAAAAAAAAAAAAAAAAAAAAATTATTTTTTACCTTTTTTTTTTTGTGGTCAACGACCGGCCCACTACTAGGCTGGGACAGCGGCCCATTGGTACTGACTGACACTGGCCTGGCCCAATCACATCTCCTACTAAGCACCCCCCTGCCAGTCATGCAGTTACATGACTGAGAGGGGGCTATGGTACATGACTGAGAGGGGGCTGGTACATGACTGAGAGGGGGCTGGTATAGTTTGGGGGAATAGTACAGTAGGTACGCATATTTAAGGGGACCGCAAGGATGGTGTACTGGTGGGTGGTGTCCGACTGATTATGGTAGGCCGGTCTGCGCTAAAAATGCCAGGGCCGATTTTTGGTCCCAGTCCAGCCCTGGCTAGCTATCTGTGCATGTATGTGTGTCTTCCTTTGGTCATGTCGTGTTTTTTGTTATTAAAATGTGTTGATGTCATACAGCAACTCAGCTATATTTGGCGATGTAATTGGGGACATGCAGCAAACGTGCCGTACTGTATTGTACCCATTCCGCAATCTGTTAATAAAGTTTTCAATCAATCAATCAATCAGTATATTTGCATATCGTATATGTCACAAATGTAACAGTACTATATACCTGTATGTCATGTATGTCCCTATGCCATACATTTCATGATGTCATGTATGTTGTGTATGTCATAAATGTCACTATGAATTGAAAATGGGGGACCCTGGTCTGCATCCCCTTAATAATTGTGGGTATTGAGCCGTACTGTATTATACCCATTCTGCAATCTGTTAAATAAAGTTTTCATTCATTCATTCATTCATTCATTCATTCATTCATTCATTCATTCATTCAGTTGCCCCCCAACTCCCTGCTATATAAATAAACGTACCGTGCCTGCTTAGGCTAACCCCAATCTTCACTTTTCATGAAGTACACCTATTTTTTGTCAAATTGGTTGTATTTGAATGGTGCAGTAAGCTCAATAGGTTATGCTTACCTGCCATGTTGACCTGATCTGTATTTGCTGGTTGTAAACCATAATGTTAATGACGCATTGGAATAACATTTTCAATCTCTCTGCCTTTACTGCAGGGGCATATGGGTATATCCACGTACCAATGATTGGTGGCCACACATCTACAGTATTTGGACTGACCACAAATGGCTGCTAAACTTCAGGATACGAAGAGGGACTTTCATACACTTGTGTGATACCCTCCGGCCCTGGTTGAACCGTCACACCACCAGATTTAGAAATCCAGTTCCTGTAGAGGCTTGAGTGGCAATCTGTGTCTGGAGATTGGCAACAAACCTTGAATATCGCTCTCTTTCTCATTTGTTTGGCGTTGGCTTGTCCATATGCTGTGTTATAACTCAACAAGTTGTCACTGCCATAAATGTTATAATGAAGCCACAGTATATAAAAACACCCTCTGCTGCAGAGTTCAGATCAATAGCACAAGGCTTTCGCGATAAATGGAGATTTCCCCAAGTAGCTGGTGCTATTGATGGAACCCATATTAACATCAGAGCTCCACCTGACACTCCGGCGGATTACTTCAATAGAAAAGGTCATTATTCCATTATTTTACAGGGTGTGGTGGACAACAAGCTCAAGTTTTGGGACATAAATATTGGGCGGCCAGGTAGGATACACGATGCCCGTGTTTTCGCCCTGTCGAGACTGTATGGGCGTGGTGACAGAGGCACACTGGTAACAAGAGTGACTGAAGCATTTGAGGGAGTTGATGTGCCACTTGTCATTTTAGGTGATTCGGCCTACCCTCTGCTGTCTTGGGTTATGAAACCTTACCGTGAGGGTAGAGGAGTAACACCAGAACAGATCAACCATCGCCTTAGTCAAGCACGCATGACTGTAGAGCGTGCCTTTGGGCGTCTCAAAGGCCGCTGGAGATGTCTCCTAAAGGAATGTGATGCCCACATTACCCTGGTCAGCCAAATCATTGCAGCATGTTGTGTACTACACAACTTCTGTGAAGTTAACAATGAACAGTTCCTTGATGGAGACAATGTAGTGAGAGAGGAGGATGAGGACGAAGAAGATGTGAGACAAGGCCATCAGCAGAACAACGGAAGGGCAAATTAAATTAGAAATGTACTTTGCAGATATTTTTCTAGAATGTAACGTCAGGATTCCTGTAACTTCAAATCAAATTTTCCAGATTAATACCTAGCCCTTGGTTTTGTGTCATTCTTTTCTCTCTATTGCTGTCAGGGTTGTAAAAAGGATTATGTTTATTGTCCTCAGGGTTGTGAAAATAAGTTACTGGAGGCAAGCTGTTTGTTGTAATGTTATGCCATTTTATAAAAGGTTTAACAATTTAAAAATACAATGTTACTTTAAAAAAAACTATAACAAGAAAAATTGTTAACAGTGTTTATACAGATTATACAATTGTAAACTATTTTCTTAAGAAATGCAAAATAAAGTGCAATTTTTTTTGAAAAGCCTTTCTCTTCACTTACATCATACAAAGGATGATTAATAACGACAGGCCAGATGTTAACAGAATTGGCTATGGGGCGACAATAATATGTACAAGAGGCATGGTTTCTATCTTTGGCCTTGCTCTGCTGGCAGCGGTTTATTCATTATTCATTGATTCATAACACAGCAGCTCATGTGATCTCCTCTCCGGGAGAGGCAGATGTGGGAAGAAGAAAGAGAAAGAGGGAACCAAGGCTTAGAAAGGCGCTATATAAAACGAAGTTATTATTATTATTATTATTATTATTATTATTATTATTATTATTATTATTATTATTATTATTATTATTATTATTATTATTATTATTATTATTATTATTATTATTATTATTATATATACTCCCAACCTGGCGTAGACAGTAGAAGCTCCACCTATAGCGCCCTCCAGTGGACACAGATATATATGCAGTCATGGGAGCAGTAGAGGACAGTTACAGTTAGTTACAACCATACATACAACCTCTAGATTCAACACTCCCACTTATGGTTGCTTAGCACACTGTATGAACTCTTCAAAACAATTTACAAAGAAAATAACACAGTCTTAGAACATCAAAAAGAGTATGGCAGTCAATATTTACACACCAAACATGACCTCTGCAAATCTCCTCAGTTTCAATTTTGAAGCAGGCTTCGTCATAGCGTCTGCTACCATGTCATCTGTTGGACAATAAACCAGTGTCATCCTTTCTTCTCTGATGACAGATCTGATGAAATGGTACTTTATATCCATATGCTTACACCTCTGTCGGCACACAGGGTTTCTCGCAATGGCAATAGTACCCTGGTTGTCCTCACAAACAACAGTCTTCTTATATACATAGTTATCCATCCCTCCGAGCAGTTGTTCTAGATAAATACACTCTTGTATTGTCATGGCCAGAGCCATGTATTCGGCTTCACAAGTTGACAGTGCCACTGTGGGCTGCGTCTTTGTTTTCCATGAAACCAGTGAGCTGTTTGTGTTTAAACTAACACAGTATCCAGTAGTACTCCTTCTATCTGTGATGTCAGCAGCCCAGTCTGCATCACTGTAGGCTTTAAGCCCTAAGCCTTCGCTGCTCTTTCTGAAACAAAGTAGTTTATCTACTGTACCTTTGAGATAACGAAAAACATGTTTTAACGTAATCCAGTGTTCCTCTGTGGGATCAGCAAAATGCTGTGACAACTTACTCACTACAAAACATAGGTCAGGGCGGGTACATGTTGTTAAGTAGATGAGGCTACCCACGGCTTCCCTGTACATTTTTACATCTGTCAGTTTCTGAGCATCCTCCTGGTAATCAAGTTTCTGATCACATGGTGTTTCCCTTGTTCTACATTCCTGCATGTCAAAACGTTTCAGGATCTTTTCCACATATCTCTGGGATACTGTTACACAATTGGCCGACTGCTCAAAGTCCATGCCTAGGAAATGCTTTAACCTGCCAAGGTCTTTCATTTTGAATCTGGTGGAGAGTATACCTTTCACCTGATCTAGGTTCCTAGTGTTGTCTGCTGCGATGATCAAATCATCCACCCAAATGACGATTATCACTTTTCCTGACTCTTTTGACTCCCTTGAGTAAACACAGGGGTCTACTGGGTTCTGTAGGAAGTGATCCTCGATGAGGCATGTGTGAAGCATCTCGTTCCAATTTCGCCCAGACTGTTTCAGGCCGTAAATGGATTTTTCTAGCTTGCACACTAGCTTTCCCCCTTTCTTTTCGTAACCTTCAGGTTGTTCCATATATATCTCCCTATCTATGGGTGCATGCAGATAGGCTGTCTTCACATCCATCTGATGTAAAATCAGATTGTCCTCAGCTGCTTTCTGAACCACTACCTTTACACTGGTCAGGTTGGCGGTGGGGGAAAATGTTTCACCATAGTCTATCCCCTCCCTCTGACTGAAACCCTTAGCTACAAATCTCGCTTTGTACGCTTTGTACGCTTCGTGGCATTCGATCCCTTCCTTGATTGAGTACACCCATTTCCCTCACACTGTCTGTCTGCCCTCTGGCAATTTTGTGAGGGTAAAGGTGTGGTTGTCCTCTAAGGATTTCATCTCCTTGTCCATCGCTCTCTCCCACTTACTCGACTCTGGGGGCTTCCCCTTAGGAGTCAACGGGGCTTATTGCTCCCGTGGGCGGAGAACAAAAGAATTAGAATCTCTCACAAATGCTCAGGAAGTCCCGTTTTTCAAAAATCTGTAAAAATAGAACAAAGACAATTTCGAGTGCATATAGTGTAATCTATATGTATCCTTACTTGCTAAACGTAATACGACTTGTAAATATGTTTAATTCTTGCTAAATTGTATAGTTCAAATGATCCCTGTATTCCCCGAAACTACAACGCGTCACGTACATGCACGCGCGCACACACAAACAGCGCATAGGTGTTAATCACTGAGTGATCTAATATGCATATTCTTCAGCGCAAGAGGGGGGGGGTTGTGTTTCTCACTGTCTGTCGTTGATAATATAATCTGAAGAGGTCCTGCATTATTATTATTATCATTCTCAAGAATACACGCGGACCCGACCGAACGTTAATTTATTAATTAAAAGTAGTCTAACATGCTTTTCATCCTCGCCCGTGTATATACCCATGTTGCGCTAAAACAACATAACTACTGTATGGCAGAGACAGAATGCGTGTGTGTACGAGTTATGAGTTATCTCGCAGTTCATTCAAGCGCGCATCACGGTGATGACAGCTCTCTAGAGTAGAAAGGTGCGCTCACAGGGGCGTAGCTGGAGATTCTGGGCCCCATGAAAGAATCAATTTGTGGGCCCCCAATCTATTAAAAAATGTGGGGCCCCCAATCTATAAAAAAAATTGGGGCATTTGCTGGGCCCTTGGAATCATCCTAACACCCCCCCCCCCCCCCCCCAGCTACTCCCCTGCACACACACACACACACTCTCTCTCTCTCAAACAGAGAAATCAAAAGAAATCAGTACATTACAGAAGGAATTTCTTGTACAGTCTTGTACAGTGGGTGACAATATTGTCACAAGGAAAGATGAAATTACATACCTAGGTTTCATGTCTATCTATATCTCCCTATCTCCCTCTCTCTCCCTCCATCTCTCCTCTGACACTTTCTGGAAATGCTCAAGACAGCACTATACACTATTTGCACAGCCATTTGAAATCTACAGTTACACTAGTGCTGTATAGTGAGGTAAATGAGTACAAGACACGTATGTTTCACAGACACACACACACACACATACACAGACAGACAGACACAGACACACACACAGAAACACACAAACAAACGATCAAATTAAAAGCTGGATATAAATCTGCCACACGTGCTGTCAGGGTCAAACCAGTCTGGATTGATGTTGTAGTCTGAAAAAATGCCAGGAAATGCTCAGAGAATTGTTGCATATATAGAACACAAATGTTCTAGAATGTTCGATTATGACATCATACTGTGACATACTCCTCCTGTAGTGTGAAAAAACATGCATTCTCATAAATATTACGATCAAATCTATTTTGTACTTGATGATACATTTGAAATTGGTTTGGTTATGATCATGTTATTAGTGTGTGTGTGTGTGTGTGTGTGTGTGTGTGTGTGTGTGTGTGTGTGTGTGTGTGTGTGTGTGTGTGTGTGTGTGTGTGTGTGTGTGTGTGTGTGTGTGTGTGTGTGTGTGTGTGTGTGTGTGTGTGTGTGTGTGTGTGTGTGTGTGTGTGTGTGTGTGTGTGTGTGTGTAAAAAACGAATTAATAATATAATTATTATAAATGTCTCTCTCATTTACTCTGGGACTCTGGGACTTCTTTCTTTCTTTCTTTCTTTCTTTCTTTCTTTCTTTCTTTCTTTCTTTCTTTCTTTCTTTCTTTCTTTCTTTCTTTCTTTCTTTCTTTCTTTCTCTCTCTCTCTCTCTCTCTCTCTCTCTCTCTCTCTCTCTCTCTCTCTCTCTCTCTCTCTCTCTCTCTCTCTCTCTCTCTCTCTCTCTCTCTCTCTCTCTCTCTCTCTCTCTCTCTCTCTCTCTATTACTATACTATTATATATCTATATATATCTAAATGTCTAAACCTCTGTCTATCTAGTGTATACACCAGTATCACTGACTGCGGACGCATACTGTGAGCGGCGCCAACTCACAGTATGCGTCCGCATTAAGCTTGTCGTCTTGGGCTTGGTCCTCCGCCGTCAGTGGCCCCGCGGGGGCCGCCAAGATCACCGCCTTGAGTCCCGCGCCGTGCATGCAACACAGCATGCGCTCTTCCCAGAGCTCATATCCCTCCGCTTTCCCATTAAATGAGGGCCATTTGCTCCTTCCCTTGGTCGCCATCCTCTTTCTTGGTGGTAGGTGGTGTCGCGTATTCTTGGAATAACGTGAGACCACAACTGTGAACTGATCTGGTCATTTATTTACCATCGCAATCACGTCAGTTAACACTCCCGTTACCTTGAACTCCCCTCCTATACATAGTCCCCAGCCCCATTCCTATTGGCCGGGCACTCACCTTACTTCCTGTTCGTCATACCAATAGACCCGGCCCACATAGATGGTCTAAACTATGATAACACCACATCTCCCCTTTCTTGAGAACAAAAGGGTAGACTGCCTTTGTCTCCTCAAACCTTAGAGGATTATTCTGCCTCTTGTGTAGAAAGGTCTGTCCCTGTTTAACCCTGTTAACCAAACATTATTATTCATAGTGCCTTATACTAGACTATACCATTTACATTCTACATACCATATTTACATAACATTTAATTTGTCTTATACATTTGTGCCCTTTTTTTTTCTTTTTTTTTTACAATTTTACAAATTTACAAAAGATCCCCTTCCCCCCCCCCCAGTTCACAGGTCAAGCCTATTAGGTTTCACTACAGTTCTCCCAGACCGGGTTTTGAGAGTGAGAGTCCCTTTAGGTGCGGCTTGTGATACCACACCCGGTGACATGGGAGCCTGCTCAGGAGTTGGCTCAGCCTGCTCAAGAGTTGGCTCTGGCGTTTGGTGCTGTAGTGGGGAACATCTGTCCTGCTCAGATGTCTGAAGAGGTATCAGGTGCAGGCGGTTGCGTCTCACCACCCCCTGAGGTAGATCCACCAAGTATGACCTTGGAGTGGAGTGCTTCTGGAGCACTGTCCCAGACTCTTCAGCGTCAGTGACCCATACTTGTTCTCCTGGTGACAAGTCACTGAGAGCTTTGGCACGGTGACGTTTGTTGTAAGTTTCAGCATCCGCCACGCCTCTCTTCTCCTCCTTCCGAGCGAACGCACTGCAGTCCGGCAGCGCAGGAACCAGCTGGGAGGGAATGGTCGGCACAGTGGTGCGGAGACGTCGGCCCATGAGAAGTTGAGCCGGGCTGTAACCACTCTGGAGAGGTGTGGCTCTGTAGGCGAGTAGAGCCAGATAAGGATCTCCAGCCTTTTTCAGCAGATTCTTTACTGTCTGGACTGCGCGTTCCGCTTCGCCATTACTTTGGGGAAACCTCGGGCTGCTGGTGACATGCCTGAATCCATAATGTAGCTGCAAAGGACGCGAAGGCCTGTCCAGAAAACTGTGGCCCATTATCTGACATCAGGACCTCTGGAATGCCATGGCGGGCGAAGATTGAGCTGAGGTGAACGATGATGTCGGTGGACCTGGTGTGAGATAATAGTGCAATCTCAACATACCTGGAGAAGTAGTCGACAACGAGCAGGTATGTCTTGCTTCCCAAGACAAACAGATCTGCCCCCAACTTCTGCCATGGTCTTTCAGGGCGTTCAGACACCATGAGTGGCTCTCTGTGGTTATGGCGCTCTTGTATACATGTCCTGCAGTTGAGTACCATGTTATTTATTTGCTGCCCGAGTCCTGGCCACCACACGGACTGATGCGCGCGCGCTTTACATTTCACCACGCCTTGGTGTCCCTCATGTATTTTGGCCAGCACATCATTTTGCATTGTTGCTGGTATTACAAGCCGTGCTCCTCTCAACAGTACCCCATCTTCCACTGTGAGTGTATCTCGCTCTGGCCAGTAATTTTTCAACAGCGGTTCCTCTTTTACATGCGCTGGCCATCCTTCTGTGCACAGTGTTATAATACGTGAGCAAACACTGTCAGCTTTCAGCTGTTCTTTCAGGTTTCCCATGTATGAGGCACTGACAGGTAGACTCTCGAGAACAAAGTCCACGTATATGTTGGTGCTCTCCATCAGCTCTTTATCTCCTGCAGACATACGTGACTCCACAGGTGCACGCGACAGCATGTCTGCTGTCCAAAGTGACTTTCCTGGTACATGCACAATGGAGTATGAGTAGCGCATGAGCCTCATTCTGAAGCGCTGGATTCTTGGCGGCAGCAGATCCAGTGCTTGGGCTCCAAGTAGACTGAGTAGGGGTTTGTGGTCGGTCTCCAGGCAGAAATGTTTCCCTATGAGGTAATCCCGGAACCTTTCACAGGCCCATGTGAGGGCTAGCGCCTCCTTCTCTACCTGCGCGTAACGCTGCTCGGTTGGATTGAGCGAGCGTGATGCATACGCCACAGGCTTCCATCCCTCCTCCTCAAGTTCAAGTTCAAGTTCTTTAATAGTTGTCATACAGAAGTACAGAATACTTTCATACAAAATGCTTCTTACTGTTACGCTCCAGAGACTGTGCTAGACAAGATAGTATCAAATAACATAATAACATAATATAGCATGAATTTAGAAGAAGAAAATGAGGTCACAGTTGTTCGGTATAGACATATGTACAATGTTCTGAGTTACCATATAATATACAATACACAACTATGCAGTGTACTAATGTACAGTACTATCTAGTGCAAAGCAGAAATGGGATGAGGTACAATTTTAGGTACAATTTACAGTAAGGTGTACGAGTTGTAGTGCAATCCTTCATCCATAAATATAAAGTGTGGGGAGTGGGTGCTACAGTGTGTTTGTTTAAAGTGGGTGTGTGCTATAAAGTGTGTGTAGTGGGTGCTACAGTGTGTTTGTTTAAAGTGAGTGTGTGCGTGTGGATGTGTGTGCTATGTGTGTTTGGTGGTTGTTGTTGTGTAGTGTTCATTCATTGTTCGTTTAGCAGCCTGATGGCCTGGGGATAGAAGCTACTTCTGAGTCTTTCTGTGCTCGCCTTGAGACTCCTGTATCGCTTGCCTGACGGCAGCAGTTCAAAGAGGCAGTTGTTCGGGTGGCTCGAGTCCTTAATAATTCTCTTAGCCTTCCCCTTGCAACGCTTGTAGTAAATGTTCTGGAGGGTGGGGAGCCCCCCTCCAATTGTGCGTTCGGCTGAACGTGTCACTCTTTGTAGTCTGCTTTGGTCTTTTGCAGTGCTATTCCCAAACCAGGAGGTGATGTTGCCGGTCAAGATGCTCTCTATTGTACATGAGTAGAAGTTCTTAAGGATCTTCTGGCTGACTTGGAACTTCCTTAGGCGCCTGAGGAAGTAGAGGCGTTGTCGTGCCTTCTTCACCACACTGTTAATGTGTATGGTCCATTTCAAGTCCTCGGATATGTGGGCTCCGAGGTACTTGAAGCTGTTGACTCTCTCAACCGGTGCCCCGTCGATGCTGAGGGGGCTGTAGTCCTTGACCCCCGACCTCCTGAAGTCCACAATCATCTCCTTTGTTTTGCTGACGTTCAGGGAGAGGCTGTTTTCCTGGCACCATCCCGCCAGGACCTTGACCTCTTACAGGTAGGCCCTCTCGTCGTTGGCAGAGATCAGGCCCACCACCACTGTGTCGTCAGCAAATTTGACGATTGTATTGCTACTCCGCTGAGCCACACAGTCGTGTGTGTACAGGGAGTAGAGGAGGGGACTCAGAACACAGCCCTGGGGGGCCCCTATGTTGAGGGTGATGGATGAGGAGGTGCAGTTGCCTGCTCTCACCACCTGGGGTCTGCCAGTCAGGAAGTCCAAGACCCACTGGCAGAGGTCATAGCCCAAGCCCAGGTCCCTGAGCTTGGCTATGAGTATGGAGGGGACTATGGTATTGAATGCCGAGCTGTAGTCGATGAATAGCATTCTCACATAGTTCCCCTGCCTCTTGTCCAGGTGTGATGCTGCTGTGTGCAGCACATGGGATATGGCGTCCTCCGTGGACCTGTTGGGGCGGTATGCAAATTGCAGGGGGTCCATGTTGATGGGGAGGGAGGAGCAGATGTAGCCCTTTACTAGCTTCTCAAAGCACTTCATGGCTATGGAGGTGAGAGCTACAGGGCGGTAGTCGTTGAGGCAAGCAGGCTTGGATTTTTTGGGTACAGGGATAATAGTGGACTTCTTCAGGCAGGTGGGGATGACAGCCTGTTCTAAGGACAGGTTAAATATGTCAGTGAATACTGGGGCCAGTTGGTCGGCACAGACTTTTAGGACGCGGCCGGGGATGCCGTCCGGACCTGCTGCCTTCCTGATATTCACTTTTTTAAAGGTCCGCCTCACCTCATGCTCTGTTACCCTGAACACTGCGCCTCCATCAGCAGCCGACCCCCCCCCCCCCATTGCCGAGGCTTGTGAGCTGGTGTTGTTATTACCAGCATCAAACCTCGCATAGAAGGTATTGAGGTCGTTTGCTAAGGAGATGTCACTGTTCAGTTTGAGGGAGGCGCCTTTGTAGTCTGTCATCGTTTTGAGCCCCTGCCACATAGCTCTAGAGTCAGCTTGTTCAAACTGGAGTTCAATTTTATCCCTGTAGCGCCGTTTGGCCTCTGACACTGTCCTCCTTACGTTGTGTTGCGCCACCTTGTGGTCGTTCATGTTGCCTGCCACTAGGCCGTCATTGTATGCTTTGGTGCGCTCTCTCAGAGCTTCACGGACGGATTTGTCTACCCAGGGTTTTTGATTTGGGTAAACTTTCATTTTGGTAGTGGGGATTGTTTCTTTCACCCTAGTACAGACATAGTCCAGCACTGTCTCCGTGTAGGCATTAATGTTATCTGTGTCGCGGAATACAATCCAGTCTGTGTTGTGAAACACTGACACTAGTGTATCCTCTGACGTCACATCCCATTTCTGCACCTCTCGCGAGACTACGGGAGTACTTTTAATTCTTTGTCTGTACTTTGGTGTAAGGAAAATGGATGCGTGATCTGACTTGCCAAAGCCACTATCAGAATGAGCCTTGTAGCCACCTTTAAATTGCGTGTAACAGTGATCTAGGATGTTACCGCCTCTGGTGTTGCAAGTCACATGCTGGTAGAAATCAGGCAATACTTCTCTCTCTGGAGAAGAACGCCTCCCAATCCATATGATGATGCATCAGCTGACACTTTAGTGTCTCTGTTCCGGTCATACATAGCCAGCACAGGAGCAGAACACAGTGCCTTCTTCAGCGCTTCAAACGCCATAGCCTGGTCCACGTCCCAGACCCAACAATTTCCCTTTGAGAGGAGGTCCCGAAGCGGCTTATCAGTCTCGGCCAGCTGAGGGATGAACTTTCCCAGCTGATTGACCATGCCGAGAAAACTCCTCAATTCAGTAACGTTCGTAGGCTCCGCCAACTCTGTGATGGCCTCTGTCTTCCTCGGGTCAGGGCGGATGCCCTCCGATGTGATGATGTGACCCAGGAAAAGCATTTCACTCTTGGAGAACTCACATTTGTCCACATTCAGGGTGAGGCCAGCTTTTTCCACTCTTTGTAGCACAGCATGGAGTCGAGCATCATGCTCTTCCTGGTCCCGCCCCCACACTAATAGATCATCAATGTGGCAGACCACCCCTTCTAGCCCCTCTATGACCTCCGCCATCATGCACTGGAAGTGTTCAGGTGCTGAGGCGATTCCAAATGGAAGACGGTTAAAGTGGAATCGGCCAAAGGGTGTAATGAACGTGGTGTACTTGGCTGATTCCTTCGTGAGTGGAATCTGCCAGAACCCCATGTTGGCATCCAATTTGCTGAATATCTTCGTTCCCGCAAGTGTCCCGAGATTCTGCTCTACTGACGGTAAAATGTACTTTTCACGGCACACATACTCATTCAAGCCTGTCAAGTCCACACATAAACGCACCTTCTCTGTCTCTTTCTTGGGTACGACCACCATGCCGGCGCACCAGGCGGTCGGCTCCTTCACGCGGCTGATAACACCCAGCCTTTCCATGCGTTGGAGCTCTTCCTTGACCTTCCCCACCAACGGCAGTGGAATTCTCCTGGGGGTTTTCAAGGAAATCGGCACAGCATTGGGTGTAAGCTTAATGTGATATGATCTACGTACCATACCCAGCCCACTGCATAGCTTTGGGTAGCTCGTCTTGAGGGTCCCCTTGTCCACACTGTTGACACGGATGAGCAGGCCCAGGGCTACTATGGCTGGCAACCCGAGCAATGGCGTACTCAGATTTTTGACCACATAGACTTTCTCCGTGGTATGTTTGGCTCCCTTTCTCAGCTGCAGTCTGGCAAAACCCGACACATCCAACGGAACCCGTCCTGGACCCAATAAGGGTCTCTCTGCTTTCTGGAGAAGAGGCTGCTGTGCATGGGAAAATATACTGTTAAACATTGTCTGTGACACAGCCGTAACATCCGCTCCGGTGTCCAATTTGAAAACGATGCTTTTCCCCATTATGCCTATCTCAGCAGTCCATGCCTCTTGCTCAGATGTCACAGAGCCAAGAAAATAGCCCCTTTCCTCTTCTTCCTCAATACCATGCACAGCCTTACCAGCACGGCACACACGCTGGTAGTGACCCATTTTCCCACAGGAATGGCACCTGACCTCATTTGCAGGGCACTTGTGTTTAGGATGGGGTCCGCCCCCACATTTGTAACACTGTGAGCTGTTTTGATTTTTACTCTGGCTGCTGTGTGCTCCATAACTCTTATTTTTGGTGAAACTAGGCTTGTCATACTGCTGCCTGCCTTTAAACACTCTGTCCATAGAGCTAACACTATCCATGAGTCTTACACAACCGGCATCGCTCCTCAGTGTGTGTTGCTGTTTTTTAATCTCTTCTGATTGTCTAGCCATGTTAATGGCTTTTTCCAGGTCTAGATTTTTCTCCATCTGCATGCGTTCTGAGAGATGTGTGTTAGCCAGTCCCACTACGATCCTGTCCCTAATTAGCTCATCATGCAACGTCCCATAATTGCAGTGCTCTGCTAATCCATACAGTGAAGTAATAAATGCATCCACAGTCTCGTTTGCTTCCTGCTTGCGCATGTTAAAACGTGCACGTTCATACACAATGTTCTTTTTCACAACAAAGAAAGACTGAAAGCCATCTCGCACTTTACCGTATTCCAGCTGGTCTGTAGCACTGAGATTCAAGCCTCTCAAAACATCATCCGCTTCATCTCCCATACAGTAAATCAACGTGTTTACCTGATTTTCTTCAGTGTTTGCAGTTAAATTGCTTGCCTGACGGAACCTCTTGAATCTCCTGATCCATTTAGTCCACTCGAGCGGCTTGGAGAAATCAAAGGGCTCAGGCGGTTGGATGTTGAAAGTAGCCGCAGGTACGTTAGCCATGATGCTACCTCCGCTTCTACCTGGCTGCTCTTTCTCCTCCTTGTCACTCATGAAGCCTCTTTATTCCACCTCCGATGTAGACCGTTTGATCTGTTTCACAGCACTTCTGACACCATGTCGCGTATTCTTGGAATAACGTGAGACCACAACTGTGAACTGATCTGGTCATTTATTTACCATCGCAATCACGTCAGTTAACACTCCCGTTACCTTGAACTCCCCTCCTATACATAGTCCCCAGCCCCATTCCTATTGGCCGGGCACTCACCTTACTTCCTGTTCGTCATACCAATAGACCCGGCCCACATAGATGGTCTAAACTATGATAACACCACAGGTGGTAGGTGTAGCTTAAGCTCCGTTGGCCTTGCTCTAGCCATGCGGTACTCCCGGTGCTACTCTGGCCTACACGTCAGCTAAGCTAGCTACCCTTATTAATTTGCCCCTGCGAGATCTGGGCCCATAACCTGTTAACAGAATTGGCTATGGGGCGACAATAATATGTACAAGAGGCATGGTTTCTATCTTTGGCCTTGCTCTGCTGGCAGCGGTTTATTTATTATTCATTGATTCATAACACAGCAGCTCATGTGATCTCCTCTCCGGGAGAGGCAGATGTGGGAAGAAGAAAGAGAAGGAGGGAACCAAGGCTTATATACTCCCAACCTGGCGTAGACAGTAGAAGCTCCACCTATAGCGCCCTCCAGTGGACACAGATATATATGCAGTCATGAGAGCAGTAGAAGACAGTTACAGTTAGTTACAACCATACATACAACCTCTAGATTCAACACCAGAACAATCACAACAATCTTAACAGGGTTCAGGCAGGTTCTCAACTCTACAAACATAGGTCAGCAATTTTTCAATCTGCGTCAACGCATGGTAAAACATATAACAATATAACATAAAACATATAACAATAGGTCTGAACAATTCAAGTTCTGAACAGGAATACACTACTTGTGCTCAATTCTACAAGTGACAGAATTGTTGAACTGTGCTGTTAACATCATGTAATACAGACGAGACATCAAGGGATTGATTTGCCATTTCACCACGTTGGCTGACATGCTGGGAGATGGGCTGTGGAGGACGTGGTGGTAGAGGGTAGGGCAGGTGTTGCTGTGGAGGCAGATGTTGCTGTGGAGGCAGGTGTTGCTGTGGAGGCAGATGTTGCTGTGGAGGCAGATGTTGCTGTGGAGGCAGGTGTTGCTGTGGAGGCAGGTGTTGCTGTGGAAGCAGATGCTTCTGTGGAGGCAGGTGCTGCTGTGGAGGCAGGTGTTGCTGTGGAGGCAGATGCTGACATGGAGGCAGGTGTTGCTGTGGAGGCTGATGTTGCTGTGGAGGCAGGTGCTGCTGTGGAGGCAGGTGCTGCTGTGGAGGCAGATGCTGACATGGAGGCAGGTGTTGCTGTGGAGGCTGATGTTGCTGTGGAGGCAGGTGCTGCTGTGGAGGCAGGTGCTGCTGTGGAGGCAGGTGCTGCTGTGGAGGCAGGTGTTGCTGTGGAGGCAGGTGTTGCTGTGGAGGCAGGTGCTGCTGTGGAGGCAGGTGTTGCTGTGGAGGCAGGTGCTGCTGTGGAAGCAGATGCTTCTGTGGAGGCAGGTGCTGCTGTGGAGGCAGGTGTTGCTGTGGAGGCAGGTGCTGCTGTGGAGGCAGGTGTTGCTGTGGAGGCAGATGCTGCTGTGGAGGCAGGTGTTGCTGTGGAGGCAGGTGTTGCTGTGGAGGCAGGTGCTGCTGTTGACGCAGGTGTTGCTGTGGAGGCAGATGCTGCTGTGGATGCAGGTGTTGCTGTGGAGGCAGGTGCTGCTGTGGAGGCAGGTGCTGCTGTTGACATGCTGGCATCATTGGTGGTGGAATGAGTGAAGAATTATGGAAAGGGTTGTTGGAATGTGGTTGCGGACACAAAGCACTGATGACCGTGCCCATCAGTTGCATGAACATCTGATGGTTCGTCTGTTGTTGGGCTTGCATGGCTTGGAATCGCCTCTCCTCAGCCTCCCGCTGTACTCTCAGCATGTTCTTCAGGGCAGCGGTGTCTTGGGCTTGGTGGGTTCGATCAGCTTCTTGCATTAGCTCCAGATGCCTCCTCTGTTCAGCCTGATAATGCTGTAGCTCATCAGACAGGCCAAATCTGGCTTTCCTCTTCCTGGATTCCTCTTCCTGTCGTGTCATCCGCATACATTTCCATGCATGCATTATTCAATACATAAGGTAAATCATTAACAAAAATGTTATGAAGCAAAGTACCAAGGCAACTTCCTTGGGGGACGCCACATTGAAGGGTTTCCATATCTGAAATTGTTCCATTAACCTCTTCCACCCGTGCGGTCCATCGACGCACCGCAAATTACATCACGTCATGAATCAATCTCTCCAGACTGTTTGACAAAAGTAGCTATCGTAATAGGGAATAAGGGTTTTACCTTAAAAACCATCTATCTAAGCTACTCTGCGTTGTGTTCTGTATATACCTTAAAACCTATTACTAATAAGACCACCACGGTCTGTAGGACGGCAGAGGAAAAAGCATCAATGAGGAGGAGAGAGGTTTCTAATGTTCAGATCTGTTTTTATTTCAGAGTCCAAAAGTGAACAAGAATCGTCTGGTTCAATTAACGTGGAATGTGCAATAATATCAATGAATTCAAGCACTATGCCGCCTGTCATTAATACTAGACTAATCAAAAGTAGTATCTTCAATGGAGCCTTGGTGGTGGAGCGTCGTTGATTGTTGCTTTCTTTGTTTCCAGGAGACAAAGAGATTCTTGGTCTCGTCCTCAGCTTAAAGCAGTTCCTCTGTCCGTCTCGTTTTTGCATGGCATGGTTCCAAATGGCGTGTGTGTCCTGTCTATCATGCATGCTATTTTTAAAGCTTAAACTCCTCCTCTGGAATACGCTAGATTACTACGTCAGAGGGAAGTGTCTCTACATCCTGATTGGTTGAAACATATCGCGGCCATTTTGACTACCTTAAGAGGCCGTCCTTAATATTTTTAAGAGAATAAGTTATATTTCCCTTATTTAACGTTTTAATAATCCAGTATCTACTTTTACTGACTAACAGTTTAAGAATTAGTTATAACTATACTTTAATCATGAATGTTATCTTTTCCTGATTTTAATTGGAGCTTAAAAACTATGTTTAGCCTTATTTGTGGTCTTTGATAAGCACAAAGGAATTCTTAACTTGCTATTTTTAGTAGAAGGGTATTTTCCTATTTTCTTATGTTTTTAGTTTTATTCTCCTTAAAGTTATTTCTACTTCTATTAGGCTATGTTTATTTAACAAGTACTTTATCATTAGGTTATTGTATTATTCTCCAAGTATCTAAGTCTACTTGCAACAGCTTTCTTTAATCCAAGCTAGTTTTTATTATTTATCCTTTAATGAGTCCAAAAATGACCTACATTGTTTTAAACTAACCAGCTCTACTTTATGGTTATTTTCCTGTATGGTTATTAATGTTAGATTATATTAAAACAACGTTTAATTCTAACGCTTTTCCTCTCTCCTTGAAAAACAGGAGGGGCTCCCTGCCGGCAATTTGTGCCTGCAGGAGTCACCTGAAACCTCTTTTGAAGTTCTGTACCAAACGGTGCTTATCTTTACAATCCCCCGACTAGGTGGCGGCTCTCAGCATTTCTATAGAAACTGTAGGCTCGTCAATCATAATAAACGGGTGTCTGTTGACAGCCCTATTCAGCGTTTCGCTTTGGTAAACACAGCCATTTGTTCTAATGTTAAAGCTGGCCTGCTAGAAACTCAAACCTTTATTGTTTTACCGGTCCCCCCGTGGGGGAAGAGGAGCAGCTGTAGTTTACTTTAAGATTGTAATGCTAATCCACTCTGTCTCCAGGCCTGTCTTTTTAGAAAGATAGGCCAGCTAGTATTTACTATTGCAGAGACAGAGAGGGAAGTGGCAGAGTAATTTAATTGCCTTTTTAGAACTCTGTGCAAATTAAGAGGTGGTCTCATCCTGTGTTCTCTTCACCTCTCCTCTCCAGGGGGGGTGGAGACACAGTTTGAACCAGAACCTCTGACTATCTTCAGGGCATAATCTAAACAATATTACCTTACTTTTGGTCTCTTTTCAAAAGCCTATGTATCTTAATGATCTCTTTTTAGTGATATACCAATATGAGACTTGTCTAACATGTGGTGCACTGATCCTTACAGAGTTCAAATCCTCCCAGTAGCCGTCGACCTGTCTTGGGGATCAAGATTCAACAATATTCCCATATTTCATGACAGTTTGAGAAGGGAATTATACTACAGTCCCCCGTTGGGGATTTCTACATCCCCATATGCCTCTTATTAACTTCTCAATCAAACTGTTCGTACACCGCACAGATACCATAACCTTTTAACTTTAGCAAAATCACCTAAAAACCAAAGAATTTAAATAATTTCTAAAAAAAACAGTTCATTTCTGTACAGTACCAAATCACCATTCATTCATACCCTCGTTATTCACTTTCACACACATTTATCAGTTATTGAAAGTTGACATCCAATATAGGTCCGTTCCTCTATACAAAGAGGACATCGTCCCATTTATCAGCTTTTTTGTTTATTGTACTATACTTATTGTGTATTTAACCAACCATGTCTATTTGTGTATCTGACTCTGAAAGAAAAGGATTAATGCATCGCACAAAAAGATTAAACATTTCTAAGAAAAGAGGGAGCATAAAAATCAAGAAATATGTACAAGTTTTCTCCCTCCAATGGATCACTGAGATCTCAATTATCATTAGCTTTCATCCTGCCAGTTATCCCTCATCAAACCTCCTGAGGTTTCTTGATAACTGGTTGTGGTCGAGGAAATTCTTCTGGACTTGTGCTAATCACTGCTCCTTCCGGTTGTGGGCAGCCTTGGTACTGTTCCAGTCTCCACAGAAGGAAAATAATTTTCCCTCTGTCCTGTTATTGCTTTTTGGATTTGTTATGTACAACAGACAATTTGATTGGAAGATCACATTTCTCCGCCAGATACATTTCTACTGTTCTGTATTGACAATACATTCTTTCCCAAATTATTTATCTATACATTTCATGGCTCCTTATCGTTAATATTCAAAAAAATTCACATGGCTCTCATTACTTTGTGCTGTACCCTATTACTAGACCAATGTCTTAAGTTCAACACAATATACCCCACCACCCTTTGAGTGTGGAATATCATTATTTCACAATCATACCTCTGTTTCCAGACAGTTTCCTCGGCTCGGACAGCCAGCTCTGACCAGACCCATCCTCCAACAGATCCTGAACGCACGGCAACAAACCACAGTCGCCTTTAAACACACATCTCCCACACACTCTGCCAGCCTCTTAACAAGCCATAACAGAGCCCCCCATAAGCCAATTATCAATTGCACATGTCCACACCTTACACAAAAACTATCTGGCCAATTGCGACCAAAATCTACAGAGCTTATCTATGTACAGAGAACCATGTTTTTCCAACACTCACCACAAATCGCGACACAACCTCCCAGATTCTAAATCTGGATTCTTAATGAGCGGAGTGTGGGATCGCAAGAAAGGATGAAACGGGAGACGGTAGTCGAGTCTTTCCTTTACTTCCCAACATAAATTACATACATCAAACAGAGTGCAGAGGCGTTTAACGTTACTACTTCAAAGTGACAGCAGCCAGCTGACAGCTGACAGGTGACCTAATATACGTCACCAAATACCCACACCGTTCCCAGAATCCCCAGGCTTAAAGGAGCATTCCTCTGCTCCTCAAGTCCAGTGAATGTCTGCACCAATTGTGCGTGATAAGTGTCACCACACAGGCCCCCCCAGAATTCACAATAACCCCCCAAAAGATCATCCACAGTCAACGAGGCGGGGGGGCGGATCAGGCGCCCAAAACGAGTCCGTATCACCCGTGCAGGGGTAGAGGTGGGGATTGGGGCGTGTGGGGCGTGTGGGGGGGATTCAGGAGATATGAGGTGACTAGAGGGAAAAGCAGTTGGCAGGGGCCGGGCAGGGGGTCGTCCACGCCGCGGGGGCCGGGCCAGTTCAACTGGCCTGTATAGGTCCAAATGGGCAGGCTTGAGCCGGTCGACCGATACCCGCTCTGACCTTCCTCCAATGTCCACCATGAAGTTCTTAGGCCCCGCCTCCAGGACGCGAAAAGGGCCGTCGTAAGGGGGCTGCAGAGGAGTACGGTGGCTGTCATGGCGAATGAAAACATACCTGGCTGACTGCAGATCCCTAGGCATGTAGGACTGCGGGAGGCAGTGCTGGGAAGTTGGGACTGGGGTGAAAGCACCGGCGCCATCCCCGAGCACAGTCCGAGATGAGGTGACCGACCAGGGAGCCTCGGCATCCGGGAGGAACTCCCCAGGGACTCGCAGCGGCTGTCCGTACACCAGCTCAGCAGCCGAGGCCTGCAGGTCTTCTTTGGGGGCGGAGCGCAGGCCAAGCATGACCCAGGGAAGCCGGTCGACCCAGTTGCAGTCCGTAAGGCTGGCCCGCAGAGCAGCCTTCATAGAGCGGTGAAACCGTTCACACAAGCCGTTGCCCTGTGGGTTGTAGGCTGTGGTGCGGTGGAGCTTCACTCCCAGGCCCTCGGCGACTGCAGTCCAGAGCCCGGACGTAAACTGTGGGCCCCGGTCGGATGCGAGATCAGATGGTGTGCCAAAACGGGCTACCCAGGACCCAATGAACGCCCGGGCCACCTCGGCGGATGTGGTCGATGCCAGCGGGACCACCTCCGGCCACCTAGTGGTTCTGTCCACCATGGTGAGGAGGTGAGTGAACCCGTGGGAGGGGGGCAGGGGACCCACCAGGTCCACATTGACATGGTCAAAGCGCCTCTCCGGCACGAGAAACGGTGCCAAGGGGGCTTTGGTGTGACGTGTATCTTTGCACGCTGGCACGCCACGCAGGAGCCGGCCCAGGCTGCGATGTCCTTCCTGAGGCCATGCCAGACGAATTTAGCACTGACCAGCTTAGTTGACGCCTTCACCCCCGGGTGCGACAGGCCATGGATGGCTTCGAATACCTGCCGCCGTCAGCCAGCGGGAACCATCGGACGGGGCTGACCGGTGGAGACGTCGCAGAGGAGCGTGGTGTTGGCAATACCAACCTGCACATCCTCTAACCTTAGCCCAGTGTCGGCTGTTCGGTAGGCCTGCATGTCCTTGTCAGTGGCCTGGTCGGCAGCCATGGCAGCGTAGTCCAGTCCCAAGTGGACGGCCCCCACCACCGTCCGGGAGAGGCAGTCAGCGACGTAGTTGTCTTTACCTGCGACATGCCGTAAGTCTGTGGTAAACTCGGAGATGGCGGAGAGTTGGCGCTGCTGGCGCCCTGACCACGGCTCGGTGGCCTTGGCCATGGCGAAGGTGAGTGGCTTGTGATCCACAAAGGCAGTAAACCTGAAGTGCCTGATGGCCAGGAAGAGGCCTAGGAGCTCCCGGTCAAAGGTGCTGTACTTTCTTTCATTGTCCCGCAGCTGGCGACTGAAGAAAGCAAGCGGTTGCCAGCCCCCCCCCACCCACTGTTCATACACTGCCCCCACTGCGTAGTCTGAGGCGTCAGTTGTGAGGGCGATAGGGGCGGTAGGAAATGGGTGTGCCAGTAATGCGGCATTGGCCAGTGCAGTTTTAGCGCCCAAAAAAGCGTTGTCGGTACACGGGGACCAGTCCACCTCGGCCTTGGGGTCCTTACCACGCAGGGCCTCATATAAGGGGCGCATGAGGTGAGCAGCACGGGGAATGAACCTGTTGTAGAAGTTCACCATGCCTAGGAACTCCTGCAGGGACTTCACGGTGCGGGGGCGTGGAAAGCTGGCAACGGCGTCCACCCTGGCAGGGAGCGGAACGGCTCCCTCTGCTGAGACCCTGTGCCCGAGGAAATCAATAGACGACCGGCCGAACTGGCACTTGGCGGGGTTAACAATGAGCCCATGTGCACTGAGCCGCTCAAACAACTGCCTGAGATGTGTCAGGTGCTCCTCTGCAGACGTGCTGGCTACGAGAATGTCGTCCAAGTATACGAACATGAATGCCATATCCCGCAGCACCAAGTCCATCAGTCGCTGGAAAGTCTGTGCCGCCCCCTTGAGGCCAAAGGGCATCCGCAGAAACTCGAACAGGCCAAAAGGAGTGATGACCGCCGTCTTGGGAACGTCCCGTGGGTGAACTGGTACCTGGTGGTATCCCCGCACCAAGTCCACCTTGGAAAAGATGGTGGTCCCCGCCAGGTGGGCGGAGAAGTCCTGTATATGCGGGACGGGGTACCGGTCCGGGGTCGTGGCGTTGTTTAGGCGTCGGAAATCGCCACAGGGACGCCACCCACCATCAGCCTTAGTGACCATATGCAGGGGGGAGGCCCACGGACTGTCAGAACGGCGCACAATTCCAAGGCGTTCCATGGTTGCAAATTCCTCCCTGGCAATGGAGAGCTTAGCTGGGTCAAGGCGCCGAGCACGTGCATAGACCGGGGGACCGACAGTGGCTATATAGTGCTCCACGCCATGCTTAGCGACTGCTGAGGAAAATGTAGGCGTGGTGAGGATAGGGAACTCCGCTAGGAGGCGCTGATATACATCCCCAGCAGCAAGCATGTTGGACAGACCTAGTGTCCCTGGCCCTCCCAGCGTGCACGGGTAGGTAGCGAAGGAGACAGCATCGATTAGGCGACAGTTTGTAATGTCCACTAGCAGCCTGAACGCACACAGGAAGTCCGCGCCGAGGAGAGGAACTGACACAGCGGCCATGACAAACTCCCACCCGAAACGGCGCCCGCCAAAACACACCTCTACATACCTGGTTCCGTAGGTACGTATAGGCGTGCCATTAGCAGCGTCCATGGGGGGACCGTGGCCCCCAGCCATAGTGTCCACAGCTGTAGCAGGCAGGATGCTTCGTTGCGCGCCCGAGTCGACTAGTAGTCGCCGGCCAAATAAGGTGTCCTTAATAAATAGCAGCCTGCTGCCTCCGCCAACGCTCATGGCTGTTAATGAGCATTGGCCCTGGCGTTTCCCTGGTCCCTGTAATTGCACGGTGGGCGACACTGTTTGGCCCTGGCGCCAAACCGGTTATGGAAATAACACCATCCACTGTTACCCTGGCGACGGGCAGTCACTGCTGCAGCGGCGTCTGCAGCGTCCACTAGGTGGGTAGGTGGGTGGTAGGCTGGAAGCAGCGCATGCACAAACTGCTGTCGGTTGGCGAGATAAATCCTGTCGGCTTCGGCAGCCAGTGCGCGGTAGTCCTTGGTGAAGGAGACGGGAGAGCTGGCCAGGGCGGTGCGCACAGGCGCTGGGAGCTGACGCATGAAAACATGTTTAAATAAAAAAGAGGGATCTGCCGAGCCCAAAACGGACAGCATCCTGTCCATCAGTTCGGACGGCTTGCCGTCGCCGAGGCCGTTAAGTGACAATAGACGATCCGCCTTTTCAATCTCCGACAGTTCAAATAATTGCAAAAGGAATGCCTTGATAGCGTCATATTTGCCGGCAGCTGGCGGGGCTTCCAGCAGCCCCATAGCGCGGGCCGTCGTCTGGGCATCCAATGCTGCTACCACATGATAATATTTCGTAACATCCTGTGTTATTCCTCTCAACTCGAACTGAGCTTCAATGTGTTGAAACCAGGGTCGAGGGCTGTGATGCCAGAAGTCGGGTAACTTGATTGCAGCGGCATAGATAATGTTCACTTCTCCGTCCGTCATGATGTAATATGACCTAATATACGTCACCAAATACCCACACCGTTTCCAGAATCCCCAGGCTTAAAGGAGCATTCCTCTGCTCCTCAAGTCCAGTGAATGTCTGCACCAATTGTGCGTGATAAGTGTCACCACAGGAGAACAAAATCATGAACCAGCCCTAGTCCATCCACCCCGTTCCCAGTCCATTATATAGACATTTCCTACCAGTCCTGCTGTGTCGCCACCAACCTCCTACCCTGACCGGTGAGAGATCACTCCCAACCCGTCAGGTCCTAAGAAAAAATAGAGAAAAGAAACAAAAACAATGAAAAAACCGCCAAAATAATAAACGAAAATTGTCATAGCAACACCCCCTTCAAACAGAATCAAGCTATCATCTAGAGGCATAAATACCCCCGTAAACACTAAGAAGGAAAAAGAAAATTTAAAAAAAAAAAAAAAATACTGGTACATTTTCTCATGCATTTGATTTGATTTGATTTTTATTTTTTTTTATGTCTGCAGTCCACCCTTTGACCAATCCAATATTGATCAAGCATGGATAATCACTACTGGTCACTAGCTGAAGTAGTACCATATCATTACTCTTTCTAATATTAAATGCTCCAAAAATCTGTTTAACCACCATTGTGTTGTTAGTATGATTAGCCATGCGGATGCGAGTTACACCATATTTCACTTGCCTACGTTACTCACACATCCATTTTAGTAACTTGCACACATAATCTAATCTATCTATATATCTTCTTTTCTATTTTTATTCTAATCAGTAGCATTTTTATTTATTGTTTTTCATTATTAATACCTATCTATATTTTTCTATTCAGCTTGTGGCCTCTTGCAGACACGACCTTTGATAATGACCTATCATTCCACAGGTCCAGCAAGCCTGTCCTTGTTCCCTTGGTTGTGGGGCCCTGTGGGGCCCCCTCCTGTACTCGGATGGCCCTGGGTTTGTCGGCCCCAGAGTCTGTCCTTGCTCCTTGCCATTATCTCCATGGCTTTTTCCTCTGACAGTCCATCTTTGGGCTCGCCCCCCCTTGCCACAGGATCTGGCCATGTGACCAAATTCACCACAAATCCAGCAATCTAGATTCACACCTCTTTGGTCCTTTCCTGGCATGTCCTGCTGCATGGGAGAGAAAGACACATACCTGTTCCGTTCAGCCGCTGTCCTTTGAGCCTGTTGTTGGGAGGGGCCTGGAAAGTCACCCCTCCTGCGGTTCTCATCACCATGTTGCGGCCCAGTCCCCTGTCCGGGCAACGGAGCACATGGCACTCTTTGATCACGGCGGCCTAGTTCTGACGCTCGACGCATGACATCACAAACTGTACCACTCAGCAGTACATTCTTTTTAGCCAGTTCTTGCTCCAGTCTCTGCGTCTCGTGCACGGCTTGACCAATCGCCCGCTGTGTCTTCATCAGGTCTCGATGAACTGTCTCATGTCGTTCGAACGCTTCTATAAACTCTCTCCTTTGCTTGTAGGTCTGCCCCCCTTCCTCCATCTCGGCGCAGACGGTCTGACTGCCTGTCTCTCGGCCCCGCCTCTCATTTTTGCTCTGGTATTGGGGGGGTTCTGGACAAGGGGAACTTGTGGGCTGTGGACACTGTTCTTGATACCGACCCTGGTTTTGCCCGTCTCCGCTTCTTCTTCTGTTATTCCATCGAGGTCCTCCTCCTCTGGCCTGAGGACGATGGCTCATCCGGGATTGATATTCTTGTTCACAGTCCCTAGACATATGTCCGGAATTTCCGCACGCCAGCACTCTATTGACCCTGGCTGAGGCCTGGATCCATTCGCTCTGCGCTTTCTGTTTCCATTTTGTCCCCGTGACTGCCAGGGTGATCCCCTCGGATTTTGTTGCTGTTCCTGCGCAGGACCCCCTGTGTTGGAGGCAAACTCATCATTCCAAGTCCTTCTAACACGCTCATCACATGAGGGGAATCAGTCATATTCAAATCAATCAGGTTAATGTCACTGCTCAATTCGGTCAGTGAAGTGTCTGCAGAGGTTATTGGCATTTCCCCACTATTGGCCTGACTATTGTTGGCCATTTCTATATCACTTCTATTCGTTATACTCTGGGTCATTGAAATAGATTAATTGTCAATACTCGTTTTTGTTATCCTATTTGCTTCTATTTACTCCTAACAAAGTTTCACCCAAGTGACTTTGCTCTATATTTAACATGCACACGCGTTCACCCACTCATATTATTACCGTTTGGAAAAACAAGTTTCTCTGTGTTTAAAACTATTTTTACAAACTTGAGTTAAAACTCACTCACACTTTCTGATTTTTACCAGTGCAGACAGGAATTGATAAGTCGCTTATCATACTATACCCAGACTTCAATAGCCCATTTTCCCCAGTTGGAGTTGGAATCGTAGAACTGCCTCTGTCTGCCCCCGAGCAACTGTGGAGAAAGAAAGAAAAAACACTTAAATATCAGTGATATTCGCTTTTCATTCCATTATTATCTTAAGCATGGAAATGTTGCGCATCTCTATACTAATATCACTTTAGAGAGAGTTAGTGCAATTTATTTGAACATAACGACACAGCCTTAGCTGCGTTCTGTCTGTTGTCCAATCGGAAACCTGGATCTTCCCAATCACTTTGTCGTGTATCCTCTCACACGACTCTGAGGAATACCAATTTTGCATCAACCTCTCCCGTCTGTTCCTGGTACGTTGATGGTCCTTTCCTTTGAACAATGAGAATTATTTCCACAACCTATCATTTCTAAACATTTGTGTCGGATAGGGTAATTTAGTTGATTAAAATGTCTTCTTCGCCTTAATGAATTTGTCATATTAATCTCATAAAACACTCTAAATTCCACTGACAGTTTAATGACTATGTGTAGATCTAATTTTAACATTCCCTTCTATGTGTTGCTGTTTATTTCTTTCTATCTGAGAAAGTCTAAAATGTATTCCTCTCTTACATCACACTTTACATCACATTATTCACATAATTACTCATAATTAATATACATTCCCCCTTTAACAAAAAATGTTAGGTGTTAACTTCAACCGCCATCATCTCACGAGGAAAAAAATAAACCTTCAGTGACTTATATCACTGAAACCCTGTGCTTGGTGTAGTGCCCCACTACCTGTCTTATAAGTCACAGGCGCGGACACTACTCCCATTGAAATCCCTGCAGACCCCTGATATCCCAAAGCATCCCTCCCAGTAGCGACCTGAAAGAGACCCCCTGGGCTCCCCACAAGGATACTCAAAATCTGCACAACTTCCAACCACTGCTGCATCTAAAGCGGCCAGCGTCCACACGGCACCTCAGATTCACACCTGTAACAACAAACACTTCCACCTAAAGATCCACACACAATATGGCATACAGCCTAAACCCCGTCCAAATGAAAAAAAAACACACACCATGTTCGCTTAAACCTGAACCTGAACTAGAATCCGCTCACTATGGAAAAACTGCATACACCTACATACAACAAACATCAATGCATAACATCCCCAGGCACGTCCCCTATGTCATACCCCTTGCACACCCTGGCCTCACCAACCTCCAACCCAGAATGTCCACCACCCAGATCACAGAATGGTAGCCAGGGCGTACTCCTGACATGCTGGCATCAACGGGACGCCCACCCCTGCTCGGCCCCCCGTCACATCCTCCTGTATCCCCACCATCATCGCAACCACAGGTGCAGCCGAGCAGAGCGACCTCTCAATCGCAGGACCATCTGCGCAGAGAGTCCTAAACATATACCCAAAGCACACTTCGACCACAGCCACACCACCGTGTGAATGCAACACAAAAGACACTGACATGGAGTCTCTGTCATACCAGCTGGAGTTCGTCCAAATGCAAGGGAAGAAGTACGAGCGCCATGTCGACCAAAGCGTAGTGCCGCTGGTTCAACACGACCGGCCGCCACCCAGGGACCACATCATATGGTCCATATGCAGCTTTGTCTACCTGAACCTGTGTCACCTCGGGTTAGCAGCACTTCACCACTCCGTTAAGTCAAGGGACCGGAAGGTGGCTGGAGACCTGGAGAGAGCCAGAGAGTACGGCTCCACCGCCCGCTGCCACAACATCATCGCCCTGACGCTGGCCATTATCACTGTCATTGCATTCGTCTTACCCGCCATTAACATTTTGTGGGCGTTAACTAAACCAGCACTAGAGTAATTCTGCCGTTCAGCCCTGCGATGTGGCTTCTAAGTGCTGTTGAGTTCTCATCACAACTATGTGATGCACATTCTTACTGGTGAAGTTATAGTGGGAAGAGGGAGGGAGAGAGGAGGGAGCATACTACTGTACCTCATCACACTCCCTAATGCACACCTGTGCTCCTCCAAATTTACCTATCACATTGCTCTAACCACTCTAAACGCAATACTATCAACCTAACAATGCATGCCCCATTCCCTGAATCAACATCACCAGTACCCAAAACCGGCCATAACTGCCCAGAACAGATGTAGAGTCAAACTCAAAACTCCATTAACATTAATTAACACCAAATTAAAAACACGAGTCTACAACTGAATATCAAACAGTAAGCCACTTTAGATCCCAACTTGACAAGGGAGAGAAAGAGAGAGAGAAAGAGGGATGGAGAGAGAGAGAGAGAGAGAGAGAGAGGGAGGGGATGGAGAGGGAAGGAGGGGAAGGGAGAGAGAGAGAGAGGGAGGGAGAGAGAGAAAGAGAAGGGGAGGGGAGTGAGAGGGAAGGAGGGGGAGAGAGAGAAGGAGAAGGAGGGAGGGGGAGGGGAGGGAGAGGGGGGGAAGAGGGAGGGAAGGGGAGGGGAAGGAGAGGGGGGAGAGGGAGGGAGGAGAAGGAGAGGGGGGAGAGGGAGGGAGGGGGAGGGGAAGGAGAGGGGGGGAGAGGGAGGGAGGGGAAGGAGAGGGGGGAGGGGGAGGGGAAGGGGAAGGGGAGGAAGAAGACGGGATCCCACATTTCCCTACATCCAACTACCATACTATACTATACTACTAACAACTATCACTGCTTAACAATCTAACCTTACTATTAAATTAACCTTAATTCCAATGCCAGTAACATAAAAGAAAAAAAACATCCTGTGTGTAAGACAAAATGAAAACCAAGAGCAGCTTTGAATGGAAACCTAACCTGGCCTCTGCCGCCCCCTACTGCATTCCCAAACAAACACCACTCGTATTACCCACCCCATATACTGGCCACTATTGGTTTAAAACAGGTCTCACAGTCACCAACAAAACATCGCTTCATCTGTCCCGTTTCCCCACTACTACCATCATACTGGGCTAACTGTCGTTCATCAACCGCCATCACTGAAAACGGGAAAAATGAAAAAAAATATATCCCTCAAAATGGTCGCCACGGCGCCCCTACCCTAGATAGTCGCCACGGTGCCCCTACCCTAGATGGTCGCCACGGCGCCCTGACCAAGATGGTCGCCCTGGCGCCCCTACCAAGACGGTTGCGCTTCCTGTTTACATGCCAAGTTGCATTAGTAGCATACCGTGAGATATACCGAGAGTCCCACCATGCTATGTCGTTAGCATAGGTAGCTTAGCATATTAGCTTCGTTAGCTTAGCAACATTAGCCCCGTTAGCTCATTGTCCGATAGCCTAGCGCGGCTAGTTAGCATTAGCTTAGCTTCAACAACGACACCGCAATAACGTCCCCAAACGGCATATTGTCCCGTTGTGTCGAGTGGCCCGACACACTGCAATGTTAGCACAACACAGCTCCACCCCGCAACAGAACATTAATCTCTTTAAGCGCTAGTGTACAGATTTAATCAATACAAAAACATTACATCATACATAGGCCATTGCAATTGCTAGCTTGACCCCGCTGTCAGCCTCCGCCATTGTTCTAGCTTAGCTTAGAACGACTTCCGGGTCAAAATCTCCACCCCATTCGATTCCTTATTTCATTAAACAATTCCTTAAACCCACCGAAATCGAACATTTCAACGTACACCACACATCCAAGTGGCCCCACGACACTTCCGATCCATTCCATATACTCGATATCACGACGCCCCATCCATATTTAATCCCGCTTGCCCCCGTAGCTAATTTAGCAGCTAACGTCAGCTGCGTTCCAACGGCCCCCGAAAAAACGGTGCTTCCTATATTGTTTCCCCGCGGCTGATGGTCACTAACATTTCATAATAATACAACAATAACCTACACACATTTGGCATGCATTCCTAACCACTAGCAGACATCCATCAAACATATATAATTAGCGAAACACATTATCTTAGTTATAAACATCCATTCATTGCCAGTGCTTGCTCATTGTATTTCCCAACCTAAACACCCACTTGTTACATAACTTTTTTCAATAGTTTCCCCGCGCACATTCTTACCGTGCTAAGAGCGTTAGTAAGTAAGTAAGTAAAGTTTATTTATATAGCACTTTTCACAGAGACAGCTCACAAAGTGCTTTACATACAGCAGAAATAAAATTTAATTAAAAAATGAAAAGCAAGAAACCATTCAAGAGATAAGATAGAACAAAACACAATGCATCACAGAGAAACAAAACAAAACAAAAGACATATTCTATACCTGAAGGAGAAGCTCAAACATTACCCAAAGGCCTGTTTAAACAGTAATGTTTTTAGCTGATTTTTAAAAATTTCAACAGACGATACAGCTCTTAGGCCACGAGGAAGGGCATTCCAGAGTCTAGGCGCTACAGACTGAAAGGCTCTGTCACCTTTGGTGATCAGCCTGGTGCGCGGAATGACCAACAGATCCTGGTCAGCTGTCCTCAGGGTCCTGCTGGGCACATAAGGTTCCAGCAGGTCAGTTAAATATTCTGGTGCCTGGCCGTGCAGAGCTCTGAAAGTGAGCACCAGGACTTTGAACTTAATTCTAAAATGTATAGGAAGCCAGTGCAAGGAGGCCAGAACTGGAGTAATGTGACACCTTCTGCTTGATCTGGTTCGCAGTCTTGCTAACCGAAGGCATGGATGATCAACTCTAGGTCAGAGTGGGAAACCATCCACCTGAGTTTAGCAATATTCCTGAGATGGAAAAAACAGGTGCGGGTCACCGACTTGATGTGGGTGTCGAGGTGCATGGTCTGATCAAAGTTTACCCCAAGGTTCCTGAGGTTGGGGCTCACATTAGTTTCTAGGGGCCCAAGGCAACCAGCCACCCTAGATGCAACGCCATCAGAGGCCACGATGAGCACCTCGGTTTTGGCCTCATTTAGCTGGAGGAAGTTGCTAGCTAACCAGGCCTTAATGGCCGACAGACATTCATTTAAAACAATAAAATTAGAATTAAAATCATCAGGGCAATCAGGTTTAAAAGAGCAATACAGCTGGATATCATCCGCATAACGGTGGTAGGAGATGCCTTTAAAAGCGTTAATAATGTGTCCTAATGGGAGCAAATATAGTGAAAATAAAATCGGACCAAGTACCGAGCCCTGGGGGACCCCACAGGAAAGGGTAACGGACTCAGACACATGGGGGCCTACTCCGACTGAGAAACATCTACCTGAGAGATAGGACTCAAACCACTCATGTGCACTCCCTGTGACACCCACCCAATCTCTGAGCCTATTTAGCAGAATGTTGTGATCCACAGTGTCAAATGCAACACTGAGATCCAGTAGCACTAAAATGGAGCATCTACCTGAGTCGGCGGACATCATTAGATCATTGGATACTTTTAAAAGTGCAGTTTCCGTGGAGTGTTGCTTACGAAAACCCGACTGGAATTTGTCGAGAATGTGGTGTTCATTTAAAATGGATATAAGCTGGTTGGCAACAATTTTTTCTAAAATCTTGGACATACATGATAATTTGGAGATGGGCCGATAGTTACTTGGTAACGAGGCGTCCAGACTTGGCTTTTTTAAAAGCGGCTGAACGATTGCCTGTTTGAAGTAGGCGGGGACCTGACCAGAGACCAAAGAGAGATTTATGATGGAAAGCAGACTGGGACCAATAGTGCTGAAAACTTCCTTTAGTAGAGAGGTTGGGATGGTGTCTAATGGGCTAGAGGAGGTTTTTGTGCTTCTCACTAGCTCTGTTAGGTCGTTGAGGGAAATGGGTGAGAAGGAATTCAGAGTAGACTGACTGTTGGGAGATAACGGTTGGATTGAGGTGGATGGTGTAATACCTGCCCTGACATTTGTAACCTTATTTAAAAAAAATTGGAGAAAATCATGACAGTCCTCATCAGATAAAACAGGTGTGACAGGGGTTTGTGGACTGACAATGATATTAATGGTGTCGAATAGGACTTTGGGGTTTAGTTTGCTAAATGAGATTAAGTTTGTGAAATAGGCAGCTCTCGCATCCTTAACCATACTGTTAAAATCAATTAAAAGTTGCTTAAAATGAAGACGGTGTACATTAAGCTGAGTGGACTTCCACTTTCCCTCAATACACCGGCAATTTCTTCTAAAACAACGAATATCCTCATTTAGCCAGGGAGAGGAATTTAAAGTGCGGGATTTCAGAGGAGCAACTACATCTAAAATGTCTGAGCAGTGCCGGTTAAAAGCATGGACTAAAGTATCAATGTCGCCATTAACGTTCAGAGATGGCACCGCACTGCTCTCAAAGGCTGTGGAAATTTTTTCTGCTGAGAGGTCATTAAGCATGCGCGAGCGTTTAACTCGCTTAGTGGAAATAGTGTCAGTTTTAAAAACTAAATTAAAAAGTATGCATTTGTGATCACTTAAAATCATTTCCTCATAAACAATGTTATCTATGTCTAATCCAAGAGTAAAAACAAGATCAAGTGTGTTACCTTTGTTGTGTGTGGGGCCCGAGACATGTTGGACAAAATTGAAGGATTCAGTGATACAAATAAAATTGGTGGCAAAATTGTCATTACTGTTATTAATATGGAAATTAAAATCCCCTAATAAAACGATTTTTTCCAGTTTGATGATGGAGGTTAGAAAATCGCTAAAATCTGTCAAAAAAGAAATATTAAAACCAGGGGGTCGATAAATTAAAATACAATAAAATGGGTCGGTGTACCCAACTTTGGTGATTAAAAGTTCAAAGGAGCTGTGTGTATTAATAGAGTGCACAGCCCTGGAGGAAAAACAGTTCTTGTGCACCAGCGCTAAGCCGCCTCCTACGCGACTGGTGGTGGCATTTGACCGGGGGGTCTGGGGGCACAGGTAAAAGAGAAGTTTGGCGGACACAGTTCATTTAAAAATACATATTCATCTGACCTTTGCCATGTTTCTGAGAGACAGAAAAAGTCCAAATCTTTGGCCGTAATGAAATCATTTAGGATGAAAGATTTGTTAGCTATAGAACGGGCATTTAACAAGGCCATTTTGATAGCCTTAGGTCCTAGTTTACTGGGTGGTTGTGACAGTGGGCACAGATGACAGGCATTTGCGCCCCGGCGAAACCTGCCACCAGACTCCCGTGGACTACGCCGTGACCAGTGATTTATGATGACTGGGATGGGGAAGGGGGAAGAGCTGTCAAGAGGGTTCACAAAAAACATAATACCATGTAGCATTGGGTAGCAGCCAGTATGACCTAAATGATCAACCGGGGATCTGGTAGTGATTTGAACAGGAATAATAGTGACATAAGGATTGGGACTATGAGTAGACACAATATTAGTTACAGGGGAGGGAGGGTGTTGGTCCAGCTGAGCATCCAACACAGAGAAGGTGTTATGTCAGGCCACGACGCTGGAGATGTGACATGCAAAGTTTTTGGCCAGAGCTGCAATCCCATTGTGATTGGGGTGGAGATTGTCATGTTTGTAAAGTTTAGACTCAGTCCAGAATGAGTCGAAGTGGCTGATAAAGCCGTGTCCACAAGCTGAGCTGAAATGTCGCAGCCACTGATCGGCACTGTATAGCCGACTAAAATGTTCTGAGCTCCGTCTAAGGGTGGGGATTAGACCGGAGAATGTGCAGGTTTTCCCAAGGCTCTCTATCAGCACTGCCAGCGTTTCGTAATCTTTGGTGAGTTTGATGTGCCCGTATGTCTCGCGATGGTCTGCTGATTGTCTACACCTGAGGCTGACGTCATTCACTCCCACATGCACGATGACTGTATGAGCAGATGGGTAGCGCTCCACAATTGATGGGATATGTTGGATTAGATCAAGAATTTTTGCACCAGAAAACGAGTACGAGATGCCCTTGGGAATCGGGACGTTTCTCACTATGGAATCCCCCACAAGGATGTATTCCGGAGGCGAAAACAAAGAGGGCTTGCCAATATTTGCGGTATCCTGGGGAGGTGAATGGCTAGCATCAGCTATGCTAGCTGTAGCAGCGTTATCAGCATGCGAGGAATCAAGGGAGGCTGTGGGGGCCAGCGGGGAGCATTTGCGTGTACGCTTACCAGAGGGAGAGAGAGACGTAGACCGTGACCTGGAAACGTTGCTGCCGGCAGAGGTGCGTTTCCTACGTGAGGTAGCCCCGTCTCCCTTCACCGTCTTGGACCAGGCAGGACCGAATTGGAGAGATCTCGGGGCAGTGAGATGGTGGCGTTTCATCGTGGAGTTGAAGATGTTCCTCATCACGTCTCAGGGGATCAGGAAACTGCGGGGTCAGCTTTCTTTTCTTTGTCTGCATTCCCTTTGTCTCCACCGAGGCCCAGGAGGATGCGGTGTGAGGCTTGCTATTTGCGGCTAGCGTTAGCCCAGGGTAGGCAGCCAGCGAAGCGGCGCCGCCACGCCGGAGGGTCCGATCTGGGGAAGCTGCTCCTTGGTTAACACCTTGCTCGTCAGAAGAAGGTGATCCCGAGGCGTCTAAGTGTTCTGACAATGGAGCATAACGATTAGAGAGCATCGGGGAGTCCATGGGGTCGAAGAGAGGAAGGGATACTTTTCTTTTCCTCCTCACAACTGTTGCCCAGGAGGGGCGAGCAGGCGAGGAGACAGCGGCCGATGGCTCCATACTATCCAGTCGGTACAGGAGCTCAGTTTGGCGACTAAGAAGTTCCACAATGAGGTGTTCTATGGATTTAATTTCGGCCCGCACTTCTATAATGTCCGAAGTCGCGGCCATACTTCCGCGTCGGCGTCGCCAAGCCAACAAGCCAGGTATGTAAACAACCTCCGAAATGTCTGGATGTTGCTTGTGTGTGGTCAAGTTTTGCAGAGAGTGGTAAAAACAGGATAAAACAGGGTACAATCGGATAAAACACTTGATAAAAACAGGCTAAAAGCACTTAAAAACGTGAGTATCAAACGTGCCCGCAGCTCAATTCAGTAAACATTTCCCGGGAGCTCTTTGAAATGCGACCGACGTCACGGACCTGTGATTCATCAAGGAGAATAGTGGCCATGGCAGACATCATGACAAACAAATAAAACAACACACAGTGTTGTAGTACACAATACATGCAATGAACATTTTCATTGTAAACAGCCTAAATTAAACGATTGTTGCTAAGAGCTTACTGTACTTGTAGTGAAATAAACGCCCAAGCGAGCACGCCCTATTGGGATTTCTGCTGAACATTGCCTTCTTGAATGAACCTTCTCATGGTTAACAGGCAACTCCGCACCCCCCTAATCAAGCCTCAATAACGGCTAGATTATGGTTAGGACAGCTGATACCCCCAGAGAAATTCCCCGTCCGTAGAAACACCAGCATTCGGCTAGTCTGGATGGTACTTTAAAAGCTTACATGCTCGCCTCGGAAGCCCCCCCGTACGTCTATTTTTCCACCATTCTAATATCCCACAACCCGTAACGAACTCATCATATTGGCGCTTTCTTACATAACCACCTAATCTCGCGTTTTGTACAGTGTTGGATTGAAGCCTGGAAGTCCCATTCGCGTCTATGCCGACATACTCTGCACCCGCTTTCTGTCGCTTTGAAATGCGGCAGGCGACGGTGGCTTGATGTTTCACTTGCATTAACACACTCTCATACACACCCGCTGTACAGTACACGAAAAAAATAACGCATCATACCTATACACCCCTGAAAAGACATGGCCTGTCTGTTGATCCAGGGTGCACTACTACCGCACTTATAATAATAATAATTAATAATAGCACTTCTCGAACGCATAGATGATATGGCAACGATCAAATACTCACTAAGCGCAGCGCGGTTCAATCAATTACCGAGTGATGTCCTGGACATCCTCGCTTTAAATTGACTCTCCACAATATGACCTATCGAACATCACGCACCTCCCGCTACCTTGTGGGGCGGCTATGGCTCAGGGGTAGAGCGGGGCGTCCAATGATCGAAGGGTTGGTGGTTCGAATCCCGCTCAAGCCCATGTCCATCCCATTGCCGTTGTGTCCTTGGGCAAGACACTTAACCTACTTGCCTCGTATGAATGTGTATGCATGTGAATGAATGTTGGTGGTGGTCGGAGGGGCCGTAGGCGATGATTATTCGCCACGCTTCCGTGAGTCTGCCTCAGGGCAGCTCTGGCTGCAATTGTAGCTTACCACCACCGGTATGACTGTGTATGAACGAATAATGGACTCTGTGAAGCGCTCTGAGTCAGAGAAGAGCGCTATATAAATCCAATCCATTATTATTATTATTATTATTATTATTATTATTATTATTATTATTATTATTATTATTATTATTATTACCTCACCATCTACCCCACCTCAGACGGACATCTCCGTCTCGGCGAGATGCATGAGGTCATCGCGGGGCTTTCCACAACCCCAGTCGCACTGAACGCTTCGCATTTTTCATCCATCACGGCCCCGTATCCCACTCACCTGATTTTACGTAGATTCGTAGGACGTTGTTGTGATGATCCCGATTGTCCAGGCGCCGGAAAAAAAATCTAAGCGTAACAGGAAGGGTCACTGCACCACTTATCGTAATAGGGAATAAGGGTTTTACCTTAAAAACCATCTATCTAAGCTACTCTGCGTTGTGTTCTGTATATACCTTAAAACATATTACTAATAAGACCACCACGGTCTGTAGGACGGCAGAGGAAAAAGCATCAATGAGGAGGAGAGAGGTTTCTAATGTTCAGATCTGTTTTTATTTCAGAGTCCAAAAGTGAACAAGAATCGTCTGGTTCAATTAACGTGGAATGTGCAATAACATCAATGAATTCAAGCACTATGCCACCTGTCATTAATACTAGACTAATCAAAAGTAGTATCTTCAATGGAGCCTTGGTGGTGGAGCGTCGTTGATTGTTGCTTTCTTTGTTTTCAGGAGACAAAGAGATTCTTGGTCTCGTCCTCAGCTTCAAGCAGTTCCTCTGTCCGTCTCGTTTTTGCATGGCATGGTTCCAAACGGCGTGTGTGTCCTGTCTATCATGCATGCTATTTTTAAAGCTTAAACTCCTCCTCTGGAATACGCTAGATTACTACGTCAGAGGGAAGTGTCTCTACATCCTGATTGGTTGAAACATATCGCAGCCATTTTGACTACCTTAAGAGGCCGTCCTTAATATTTTTAAGAGAATAAGTTATATTTCCCTTATTTAACGTTTTAATAATCCAGTATCTACTTTTACTGACTAACAGTTTAAGAATTAGTTATAACTATACTTTAATCATGAATGTTATCTTTTCCTGATTTTAATTGGAGCTTAAAAACGATGTTTAGCCTTATTTGTGGTCTTTGATAAGCACAAAGGAATTCTTAACTTGCTATTTTTAGTAGAAGGGTATTTTCCTATTTTCTTATGTTTTTAGTTTTATTCTCCTATTTCTATTTCTATTAGGCTATGTTTATTTAACAAGTACTTTATCATTAGGTTATTGTATTATTCTCCAAGTATCTAAGTCTACTTGCAACAGCTTTCTTTAATCCAAGCTAGTTTTTATTATTTATCCTTTAATGAGTCCAAAAATGACCTACATTATTTTAAACTAACCAGCTCTACTTTATGTTTATTTTCCTGTATGGTTATTAATGTTATATTATATTAAAACAACGTTTAATTCGAACGCTTTTCCTCTCTCCTTGAAAAACAGGAGGGGCTCCCTGGGTGGCGGCTCTCAGCATTTCTATAGAAACTGTAGGCTCGTCAATCGTAATAAACGGGTGTCTGTTGACAGCCCTATTCAGCGTTTCACTTTGGTAAACACAGCCATTTGTTCTAATGTTAAAGCTGGCTTGCTAGAAACTCAAACCTTTATTGTTTTACCGGTCCCCCCGTGGGGGAAGAGGAGCAGCTGTAGTTTACTTTAAGGCTGCGGTTACACCTTTCGTTTCATTTTCGTTTCATTGTCATACGCGTTTCGCCGCGACGTCCTGCGCCTCGAGTCACACTTTCGTTTTTTTTTGTTTTTGTCACCTGAGCACACTGATGTAGTACACTGCCAAAGCAGTAGGTGGCAGTAGGTGGCGAACATGAAGGCAATTTCAACCAATCAGAACTTGAATGTGCCAATACACTTCCTGGTAGCTCCAGCAAAGAAAATGTCAACAAGGCAGACGCCTATGGGCGCCACCATCTTGCCTATTTACTCAATGCAGCAATTATTTTTCAGCAAAGCCTAATAAAAGTGCAATAAACAAAACGGATACATTCACTGTTCTGCCTGTCATTTGTTGATGAAACAAAACTAACATCAACACAAGTGACCACCAAGAGCGGATAGTTTAGTCTAAAAAAAGATCGGTAGCATTGTTAGCTGCATGCTAACGTCAATGGAGTATGCCATTATAACAGTATAGCATTGTGGCTAGAAGCTAACGTTAGCTCACGCTATTTAGCCAGCACCAAACTGATGATATCAAGAGCTATCAGTAGTTAGATAACATTAGAGACAACGCTGTGTGTATTAAACAAAGGTGAATAGATGACTGGGCCATTTTGTTTAATGCTTGTTAAGTTGAAAGAGGAGCTTTGAGCTAACAGGATCTGATAGCTCACGTTAGCCAGCTGCTCATGCAATCGGTAATGCTAGCAGAATGAATGGATGTAAACTTTATTTAACATATTGCATATGGGTACAATACAATACGGCTCAATACAAACAATTGTTAAGGGAATGCAGACTGTTGTAGCTTGGACTGGGATCCTTATAACAATAACTTGACAACACATGGTAGCTGCAGCTATTTGGGACAGCTCTGCCTCTGTCCCAAACACACACACACACTCTGTTGTCACCGGAAGGGCACGCAGATGGTATCTACTGCGCATGGGCGTTTTCGCAACAACGGCTCATGCAGACTACACGCTGTTGTCGGCGCGTTTTTTAGCGGTTCTCCAAATCGCAAACACAATTTAGCGTTTCAGCCGTATCCACAAAAAAACGCCAAAAAGCGCATTTCTGTGTAATAGGGACATGAAACGTATTCAAAAACGTATAAAAAAAACACCACAAAAACACCACAAAAACACCAGTCTAACCATGGCCTAAGATTGTAATGCTAATCCACTCTGTCTCCAGGCCTGTCTTTTTAGAAAGATAGGCCAGCTAGTATTTACTATTGCAGAGACAGAGAGGGAAGTGGCAGAGTAATTTAATCGCCTTTTTAGAACTCTGTGCAAATTAAGAAGTGGTCTCATCCTGTGTTCTCTTCACCTCTCCTCTCCAGGGGGGGTGGAGACACAGTTTGAACCAGAACCTCTGACTATCTTCAGGGTATAATCTAAACAATGTATCTTAATGATCTCTTTTTAGTGATATACCAATATGAGACTTGTCTAACATGTGGTGCACTGATCCTTACAGAGTTCAAATCCTCCCAGTAGCCGTCGACCTGTCTTGGGGATCAAGATTCAACAATATTCCCATATTTCATGACAGTTTGAGAAGGGAATTATACTACAGTAGCGTTTTATTTTTCAAACGTATTCAAGTATGAACATCATAACCATGTCACAACAGCAGTTATAATATATATTATCATCAATACGTTAGTTTACCAATGACAGTACCCCATGACAGTACCCCCCCCCCCCAATGGGTCGGCTTCCAGACGACCGGTAAGACCGTCCGGGAACGGGCGAGGTGGGCGGCCGAGACCCCGGAAAAAACTGGGGGCAAGGACCCGGAGAACTGGGGCCGGGAGGCCGCGAAAAGAACCCAGGAGGGGCAAAGCAGCAGGGGACCCGAGGAACCGGACCAGAGGGGAGCCCGGGGAAGGGCTGGCGGGGCACAGGGCCAGGGTGGCCGGAGACGGGGACAAAGGCCCGACGACGGGGGCTGGAAACATGGACAGAGGCCCGGTGAGGGGGACTGGACGCGTGAATACTTTACCCAAGGCAGTTGTCCTTCTGCGTTCGGTTTGCTCGCCCTGATTGGCCTCTCAGCGCCCAATCGCCTATAGCCTAACTACTCTGTGCTTTTTCGAGCTAACGTAACGTCATTAGTTTCCAACAGAGAGGAGAGAAAGACCTCGGCTCACAAGCAGCTCAAACTACCTGTTGGAATAAATTAATTGATTGATGTTTAACTTGTCCCTGTGTGTGTCCAGTCATTTCGACTAGCAAACGTTGTATTTAACGTTACCTCAGGATACCACTGTATTGTATTTAGTTGGTTAGCTATGTAGCTAATGTGGACAGCATTTTGAATAGCATCAATGCTAGCTGGCTGGCTACAGCTTTATTTACTAAATTATGGAGGCTTTTTAATCGTCAAGGTAAGAGACGATGAACTGAAGGCATATGCTATGGAACAATATGTGCTTGGGTTTTCAGAAAAAGGCCAGCTATGTGACGCTAATCTCTCTAGTTAGTATCGTGTATTGCATCAAGTGTAAGCACAGCAGAGCCCCGCTCCGCTTCAGACAGAGAGCACAGCGCATAGTAGTATATTGAGCGAGTAGTGCGGCGATAGTAGGGCTAACGCGATTGGGCGCTGAGAGGCCAATCAGGGCGCGCAAACCGAACGCAGAAGGACAACTGCCTTGGGTAAAGTATTCACGCGGACTGGACATGGGGACGGAGGGCCGGTGAGGGGGGCTGGACACGGGAACAGAGGACCGGTCAGGGGGCCTGGAGCAAAGGGGAGTGGGCGACAGACCCGGAGCAGGACCCTGGACGGGGACCACTCCATGTGCAGGCCTCGGGACCGGGTGCAGAACCCCGGATGGGGGTCTCTGTGGATGTAGACCACGGTGAAGACCACAGCAAAGACCACGGCGTAGGGCTGGACCAGACGAAGAGCCGGGACCAGATGAGGAGCCGGGACCAGACGAGGAGCCGGGACCAGACGAGGAGCCGGGACCAGACGAGGAGCCGGGACGTGTGAATATTAAAGGCAACCAACTTGTGTTCAGCTTTTCTCTGATTGGCCACGACCCCACGCTGTTAGCCCGCCCCCTTTTGCCACGAGCACAAGCGCAGGAACCTTCAAGTTCCCTGGTGCAAAATAAATCTGGTAGTTGGTTTATGACGTTAATTAATAATAAACACTGTTAGGACTTTTAATAATAAACACTGTTAGGACTATCTGACTCTTAATAATAAACACTGTTAGGACTATCTGACTCTTACTAATAAACACTGTTATAGGACTATAAACACTGTGCGGACTATCTGTCTCTTAATAATAAACACTGTTAGGACTATCGATTCACGCGTCACTACTGTAACTAGAAACTCTGCTGGGTGTCACTGTACATCAGTGTGGAACTGTACGCTGTAACGTTATATGTTATTTCGCCCGTGGAGGCTGCTGAAGCGCCAGCGGGGCGACGCGGTGGTTTGTCCCCGGCTTCCGTGCGCCGCCCGCGGCTTGACTCGGTCCAGCTCCAGCAGCAGCAGCGGCCGTGCTCCGTTGTAGAAGTCCTTCAATGACAGCGCTCTCATATTTTGCGAATGCATAAACTATATCTTAAATTATGGCTATGTGTCTAATATGGCTGTCGCTTATCAATGACTTCGCAACAGCCATATTAGACACTCACTGTACATCAGTGTGGAACTGTACGCTGTAATGTTATATGTTATTTCGCCCGTGGAGGCTGCTGAAGCGCCAGCGGGGCGACGCGGTGGTTTGTCCCCGGCTTCCGTGCGCAGCCCGCGGCTTGACTCGGTCCAGCTCCAGCAGCAGCAGCGGCCGTGCTCCGTTGTAGAAGTCCTTCAATGACAGTGCTCTCATATTTTGCGAATGCATAAACTATATCTTAAATTATGGCTATGTGTCTAATATGGCTGTCGCTTATCAATGACTTCGCGACAGCCATATTAGACACATCGCCATAATTTAAGATATAGTTTATGCATTCGCAAATATGAGAGCTCTGTCATTGAAGTGGGTGGTGGCAGCGTTACTAACAGTAGCGATTTTTATTGTTTTGTCATGACCAAACATAATCCCAACATAGATAGGAGGTGTACTGTATGTCAAATGTCGGTCATGTGGTGGAAGAGTTTAGTACAGTCACACAACAGAACACCAGTGTTTCTAGTAGATATGTTTATTGATATAAATAAACACCTCTGTCTGAACTGGTTCGACCACCAAATGATCCCAGCTCACTCTCTGCGCGTCTGCCGCGTCTCTCAGCGGATAAGGGCGTGTGCTAGGGCGGTCACGTGGCCGTATGGCCAATCAGAGGAACGCTGAACGAAAAACTGAATACAAGTTGGTTGCCTTTAATATTCACGCAGCCGGGACCAGTCGAGAAGCTGGAGGCAGTCGAGGAGCCGGGACCAGACGAGGAGCCGGGACCAGACGAGGAGCCGGGACCAGTCGAGGAGGCCGGGCTGGGCGTAGAAGCCGGACCGGGCATGGCCGCTGGGTCAGGCGTGGGAGCCGGACCGGGCGTGGAGGCCGGACCGGGCGTAGAAGCCGGACCAGGCGTAGAAGCCGGACCGGGCGTAGCACCTGGGGCTAAACTAACAGGGGCTAGGCTGGCAGTAGAGGCTGGGGTAGCTGAAGAAGCCTTGCTAGCTGTAAGGGCTTTACTAGCCTTTCTAGACTTGCTAGCAGTAGCAGGGGGAGCTAAGCCAGTACTAAAGGCCGGAACCACACTGAGTCTCCTAACAGAGGAAGCCATAGGTTTAGCTGTAGGGCCTGTAGGACTAGCAGTGGCTGTCCTAGCAGGGGACGCTAAGGAAGTAGCTGACATGGCTATATTGGCTACAGGGGCTACAGGACCTGTGCTAGCAGGGAGAGCTGAGGTGCTAGCTGTAGGTGCTACGTTAGCAGGAAGAGCTAAGGTGCTAGCTGCAGATGATATACTAGCAGGAAGGACCATGATAGTCTTCTTAGGTTTGCTAGCCTTCTGAGACTTGCTAGCAGTGCGTGCTATGCTAGCAGGCGGGGCTCTAGCAGACTGGGCTGAACTAGCTGTAAAAGCCTGGCTAGCTGTAGAGGCTAAACTAGCAGACAGGGCTGGACTAGCTGTAAAAGCCTGGCTAGCTGAAGAGGCTAAACTAGCAGACGAGGCTGACTAGCTGTGAAAGCCTGGCTAGCTGAAGAGGCTAAACTAGCAGACGAGGCTGGACTAGCTGTGAAAGCCTGGCTAGCTGAAGAAGCTAAACTAGCAGACAAGGCTGGACTAGTTGTGAAAGCCTGGCTAGCTGAAGAAGCTAAACTAGCAGACAGGGCTGGACTAGTTGTGAAAGCCTGGCTAGCTGAAGGAGCTTTGCTAGCCTCTCTAGACTTACTAGCTGGAGCAGAAGGAGCTAAGCTAGAGATAAAGACAGAGCCCACAGTGAGTCTCCTAACAGAAGAAACCATTGACTTAGCTGTGGGGGCAGAGGTTCTGCTAGCTGCGTTAGCTATGGTAGCTAGGCTAGCGGCAATGCTAGTAGCCTGGGCTGTGTTAGCAGCGAGGGAGCTAGCAGTACTAGCTGTGGAAGCTAGGCTAGCGGCTGTGCTAACAGTCTGGGCTGTATTAACAGAGCAGGGGCTAGCTGCACTAGCTGTGAAGCTAGGCTAACGGCTGTGCTAACAGTCTGGGCTGTATTAACAGAGCGGGGGCTAGTTGCACTAGCTGTGGAACTAGGCTAACGGCTGTGCTAACAGTCTGGGCTGTATTAACAGAGCGGGGGCTAGTTGTACTAGCTGTGGAAGCTAGGCTAACGGCTGTGCTAACAGTCTGGGCTGTATTAACAGAGCGGGGGCTAGTTGCACTAGCTGTGGAAGCTAGGCTAGCGGCTGTGCTAACAACCTGGGCTGTGTTAGCAGCAGTGTTGGGCAAGTTACTTTTAAAAAGTAACTAGTTACAGTTACTAGTTACTTCTTCCAAAAAGTTACTAAATTGCTTACTCAGTTACAAATTATAAAAGTAACTAGTTACTTCAGAAAGTAACTATTGCGTTACTTACAAGTAAATCTTTTACATAAACAACATACACAAATCTAAACTATTTTAATGTTGCTGTGGGACAAAGTGAGACTAGCCTCCAATCAAATGCCATGTATATGTAGATATTATAATTACTATGTTTATATAGTGGATCATACAAATACAAACACAATAGATTATGGGTGTAACGGTACACAGAAGCCACGGTTCGGTACGTACCTCGGTATTGGGGTCACGGTTCGGTACGAGTTCGGTACAACAGAAACAAACATTTATAATTATTATTATTAATATAATTAATTTTTTTAATTCCTTTTTTTTTATATATTATATTTATGATCATTATTATAATTATTATTATTAAATAGAATACTTTTCTATAGGCTTGCCGTGGTAGTCAGTGATTCTGGTGTCATTCTGTGTTCAGGCATCCAGAGTAAATGAATTGCCTACTGCCCCTTTAACAACTTATAGGCTTGGTAAGTTTCACTTTCCCTTCTAGAGAGGATTTAACTGCATGATACTAAATACTAGAGAACAGATGACATATTACAACAATGGCAGAGGATTATTTGGATTTAACTGGAGAGGAGCTCAGATGATCAGTATGTTTCTTTTTTTTATTTGATCAGCGTGAGTCCAATGTTGTTGTTGTTTGTTGGCGACGTGTGTGTGTGTGTGTGTGTGTGTGTGTGTGTGTGTGTGTGTGTGTGTGTGTGTGTGTGTGTGTGTGTGTGTGTGTGTGTGTGTGTGTGTGTGTGTGTGTTTCTGCGATGCGCTGTGTGTGTGTGTGTGTGTGTGTATGTGTGTGTGTGTGTGTGTGTGTGTGTGTGTGTGTGTGTGTGTTTCTGCGATGCGCTGTGTGTGTGTTTGTGTGTGTTTGTGTGTGTGTGTGTGTGTGTGTGTGTGTGTGTGTGTGTGTGTGTGTGTGTGTGTGTGTGTGTGTGTGTGTGTGTGTGTGTGTGTGTGTGTGTGTGTGTGTGTGTGTGTGTGTGTGTGTGTGTGTGGTCAAAGATGCAAAGAAAAATCATAATTCATATTCTCCTTTGTTTCATCACAATTTAAGCAAGCCTAGTAATAGACACGATATTTATGACACTGGGAATACATTCACTGAGGTCCATAGATGTCCCTAGATACCAATAACATGCAAATGGACCTTGTAGAAGTGGAGCAATATTCCATTTACTTAGGTATGTATTTTAGGCGGATTTTCAGAAAATAGGGCTCCAGGCTTAACCCTTTCACTGACACATGACAGAAGGTTAACCCTTTACTATCACACAACAAGAAGCCCCCCCCCTAGTGACGGAGATATCCCCAATGGAGATTCTCCAAGCCTCTATTATTGTCCAACATTTTTAATTATTGTCCTTCACAAATGTCCATGTGCACATTTAAAGCAACTGCTATTCTAACATAACTCAAAGAAAAAAGACAACATTGGTGCTCCCATGGTGTTAGAGGATCTTTTTTATTTTTTATATTTTATTTTTTTATTATTTTTTAAACAAACACATAAACATAAACATAACAACATAAAATTAGATATACAAGCATTAATTAACAGTGCACATCCAATGAAATCACCATTTAAATAAATGTATTATACTAGATATACACCTAATACTTGCTATCTAATACCCTACACACATATGCTCTTGCTCGCCCCCCCCCCCCCCCCCCCCCCCGGGCCCCCCCTTGGATAATCCATCCATTATCATTCGCTCCTAACCAGGCACTACAATTCATATGCTAGCTTTTATTCTCTCCACCACTTCTAACCACATTGTAATTTTGGATTCACTGAGACCCAAAATTCTTGCTGTAGATATTTCTAGATAAATCACATCGAGATATGTAAGAATCCAGACCTTCCGGCACATTTTTTCCGGTTGAAACCATCGTGATGCTATCAGCTTTTTAGCTGCTGTGATACCAGATAAAACCAATCTCTTTAGCTGTATAGGGACTGCAAACCCAAAAACATCATTCAACAGTAATACAGAGGGGTGTACAGGTATATTCAGAGTTAAGAGATTTGATAATTGCTGGGTCACTTCTTTCCAGAATATCTTAACTGGTGGGCAGTCCCAATACATGTGCATAAATGTACCCTCATCCCAGTGGAGGCTGCTGACCAAATTTTTAGGTGAAGCACAAATTATTATATTATATAATTTATATTATATATAAAATAATATTTTTTAAACATCCCCAACGCTGCAACACCCCCATTCCTCCCAGGTGTCAGGCTCCTCATTCGCTTCCATTCATTTTGGGGACCATGTTTAAATATCATACTTGTCATACTGAAGTATAAACAAACTATACTGCTGTGACGATTTCAATAACACAGACCATTCTGAGTCAATGGTATGCAAAACTGTACATTGGAATATCTAACATGTATTTACCACCTTCCTCTGCACGAGGCCACAGATGGGTTTTATGTAACACAAGGACAATGAATGAATGAATGAATGAATGAATGAATGAATGAATGAATGAATGAATGAATGAATGAATGAATGAATGAATGACTGAATGGATGAATGAATGAATGAATGAATGAATGAATGAATGAATGAATGAATGAATGAATAAATGAGAGAGAGAGACAGAGAGAGACCATGGCGGGTTTATATTAACACAACAGAACTGAATGAGAGAGAGAGACAGAGAGAGACCACGGCGGGTTTATATTAACACAACAGAACTGAATGAGAGAGAGAGAGAGAGAGAGAGAGAGAGAGAGAGAGAGAGAGAGAGAGAGAGAGAGAGAGAGAGAGAGAGAGAGAGAGAGAGAGTGTGTGAATGAATGAATGAAAACTTTATTTAACAGATTGCAGAATGGGTACAATACAGTACGGCTCAATACACACAATTGTTAAGGGGATGCAGACCAGAGAAAGACGTTTGTCTTGTTTCCATCAGGGTCCCCCATTTTCAATTCATATAGACATTTATGACATACACAACATACATGACATTTATGGCATAGGGACATATAGGTATTTAGAACTGTGTGTGTGTGTGTGTGTGTGTGTGTGTGTGTGTGTGTGTGTGTGTGTGTGTGTGTGTGTGTGTGTGTGTGTGTGTGTGTGTGTGTGTGTGTGTGTGTGTGTGTGTGTGTGTGTGTGTGTGTGTGTGTGTGTGTGTGTGTGCGTGCGTGTGTGTGTGTGTGTGTGTGTGTGTGTATGTGTGTAATAACAAGCATACTATAATCACAGGTGTATTATGGTGCAGTACAGGGTCCATGTGTGTGGCTTGTGTCCAATAACAATAGTCCATGTATCTTTTGTGTGTGCGTGTGTTTAAAGCCCAACCTCTAGGTTAAACCCTACTGATCAATTATGGGTAGTTTACATCATTGGTATATAATTTCATTATTTATTTTTTTCCATTTGACACCGGAAATGCCACTCTGAAAGAGTTAAAAAGGTCCATGCACGAATAACATGCACGCGCGAATCAAAAAAGCTTATCAAACGCCGACGTCACAACAGGTGTGGCTTGCATATTAATGAGCCGAATCTAATGTTGCTTTTCTACTAAAATAAAGTACTCAGTTTGTCTCCGTGTGGGGAGGCAGGGCTGCTGATGATCAGCATGAGAGCTCCAGAAATGACACGTGAAAAACTGCAGACCACTGATTGGTCAGAAGAGAGACACGGTGACGTCACTGTTTGGGGAGTCTGAACGAAAACAGAACGCCGCCATCTTTGATGTCTCGCGTAGGATGTCTTTTGTATGTTTGCAGCAAGAAACAAGTGCAATAAAAAAGGATACAGTCACTGTGTATTCTGCCTCATTTATTGATGAAACAAAACAGACATCAACACAATTTGCCACCGAGCGGAGAGTTTAGTCTGACAAAAAGATCGCTGATTAGTTACGCTTGTTGTTGGGGGTTAGGGACGTAACGTTAGTTAGCCTAATGCTAACGTTAGCAGATAGACACGAGAGGCTATCTGTGTAGAATAGACACAATGAGGTAACGTTAGCGTTAGCATAATAGACACAACGAGAGTCTGGTTAATGTTGTTATTGATTGATTGAATGAAAACTGTGTTTTACTCTGGCTTGCCAAGCTCATCATAGCCCCTTTCGTGACTGATGCACCGAGTGAAGCTTGTGGACTCTACAACAGCGGCGGCGCGCCGGAGCCCGCAGCGCTAGTTAGCTCATAGCTATCGTGTAACACTAGCCTTTGCGGGCTCGGGCGCCCTGCGGCTGCCGCCGCCGTCGCGTCCATGGGCCCCCCGGCAGGGCACCCGGGGGGACGGGTCGGGGTGTACAGAGAGGAGAGAACCATTTTGGGTCGGCCGTTCATGCCGGCCAGCAAGCCGGATGTCGGGATATGTTGTTAGCACAATAGCTACCAAGCTAAGCTATGTTATCTACTAACGTTATAAACACTATGTGTACAACGACACAATGATTTACATTATTACAAATATGGTAACGTGGTTGTGGCTTTTACAAATAGTGGTTAGCTTTAGAGATGGATGGATGGCTATAATCACGGAGCAATAGTGAGGTGAAACAGATACATTTCCATTCGGCTAGTAGTAGCAAGCATATATCTATGGTAGCAAGGCTCTCTGCCTGCCACTAGCTGTGTGACTCTCAGCGCCCCCTGGTGAGCCCCCTGGTGACCAATACCTGTTGTGACGACATTACACGTGCACGTTATAAACCATTGATTAAAATATGCATGTGCATGTTGATTGTGTTGGGCAGACAAAATGTTTTGATAAAAACGCTAAAACTGGGTCAATTTCAATACTTATTTTTTCCCTTCTTCATGAAAGCCACTGTTGGCCTAGTCCACATTGTTTATTGAACAAAAATACAACGTGGAGGTTGACCTTTAAGACTGTGGTCTTTGATAATGAGAATGTTATAGTTCTTCTTTCTACACATGAATGAATGATTGAATGAATGAATGAATGAATGAATGAATGAATGAATGAATGAATGAATGAATGAATGAATGAATGAATGAATGAATGAATGAATGAATGAATGATGAATGATGAATGAATGATGAATGAATGAAAACTGTATTTAACAGATTGCAGAATGGGTACAATACAGTACAGCTCAATACACACAATTGTTAAGGGGATGCAGACCAGAGAAAGACTTTCGTCTTGTTTACATCAATTCAGTGCCAGATACACACAGTCCTCATATCCCTCCTAGTCCTAGTTACACACAGTCATCATTATCCCTCCCATACAATACACACAACACAACAGACTAACTCGTCTTGCTCAATACTTGTTTATGAGTTTTAAGAGACAGCACTGTAATCTCTCTCAACCAAAGCTCTACTAGTTAACAAAGATCTCCACCTTGCTATCTGAAACACTGACACCATTATCAACCTAATAATATCAACCTGATAATATTGAAACATTATCAATATAACGTTAGCTACCAACTTTAGCAGGGCTCCTAATAACACAAGATACATTTCACTATGAATTGAAAATGGGGGACCCTGATGTAAACAAGACGAAAGTCTTTATCTGGTCTGCATCTCCTTAATAATTATGTGTATTGAGCCGTACTGTATATTGTACCCATTCTGCAATCTGTTAAATAAAGTTTTCATTCATTCATGCCTTTTGAAAAGTGACATGGTCGATGTAGGAGTTATGATGCGGTTTCAATTCGGTTACAGTAACGTTACACAAACTGACATTCTAAAGCCAAGAAGACACTTACCCATAAAGACGGTATCTCGATCGATCTCATCTATCGTTGAATAGTGCAGCTTCTCCATGTGACGAGTCCGACTCGAGCCGCGTGCATTAATCCCATGGGAAATGTAAACAATAGTGCATCGCGAGCCAGCTTGTTGCATCAAATTGATGTTTGGCTTTTGTCTCCCGAGTGAAGTTAAACTACTACACTTCGGCTGGTCCAGGCTAAGCACTGCAGGCTTTCGTTTTACAACAACTGAGATAAAAAAATATATATATCATCAAACAGCAGTCTTTTGTGATCTAATCGATCCTTCATTTGCGTGAGGATGCTGTCGAAATCCACTATTCTGTTGATGCGTGACACACGTTCCATTTTCGGGATTCTGACTCCCGACAGGTGGTCACTCAGACAGTCTCCCAAGCGATTCACCCAAATAAAGTTTTCATTCATTCATTAATTTGCTGTCTCGTTATAACACAAACAGCTCACCATGAACCATGACAAGCTTAATTACGTTAGTTAGCATCCAAGCTAGCGTGATAACATTAGTAGTTATTATCATCCAAGCTAGAAACTGCTAGGCTGCCTGCTTATACCTGCAATAATGTTGTCATCCTCCTGGACAGATAGACTTGTTAAATCATAATATCCACAGGTGTATTGTGCTGGTCCTCAGTAAATGTCCCGCCGCGAAAAATAAGTTGCTATTAAAGTGCTAAATGTTAGATACGAACGTGGCTGCTCTCAGTGCTCTGTTAATTAAATATTCAATCAATCAATCCCGCGAGGGGAGAAACAGCTGTGTAGCTACAGAGCTGCAGACTTAGGAGCCATACTGTGATTGGATTTTGAAGGTTGTCAATCATTCAACCTCCGTGTATTGGATGTCAAGGGCTGTCAATCAATCAATCCTCCATTCAATGGCAAGAGTTTAACTGCACAGACCGTGCTTAGATGACATTAATAGCCTATTTTGATTGGCTGTTATTTATTATTTATTTAACCCTGGTCAACCTGTGCAGAAATTCTGCACGAATAATTACTGCAGTGCAGGTCTGCTCAGAGCGGTCAATTTTGGCCATTTTTGAAGAAGAAAAAATTCACTGGCATTTTTTTTACAGAGGAAAACATTTATAATAAAAAAATAATAATAATAATTAAAAAAAAATATATATATATATATATATATATTTTTTTTTATATATATAGGTATATGTAAATTAATAATAATTATGAATTATGAGTGAATTTGTGTTTCACGTGTTGTCATAGAGAAACCTTCACTGCCTCATCCCCATTTGTACATAAGGTGCATCTGGAGTCTTGTTTAAGACCCATTCTGTTCAGTCTTATAGGAGTCAGGTATGTCCTATGAATATAGTTAAGATTGATTTGTTGATGGTCCGGGTTACGTGATGCAAGTCAAACATTTGCCCAGGCTTCTTGCCAATCAAAATGTATTTCCAGGTCTGGTATATCCCTCCTCCAGACTGAGTCTAGGTGGAGGATTTCATACGAGGACGTTAGTAATTGATGATAAAAATCTGATACAAAATCTCTCGATGTCTCTCTTTCATAGAAGAATTTGTCGTATCTGTGGTGTACAATTGGTATCCTTAATGGGACACCTGCGTAAAAATTATATGTGGAACTGGTGAGATAAATTTTTTTGTGTATTTCCTCATAACTACAAAAACCCTGTTTGTTGAAAACATCTCCTTTGATTGATTGATTGATTGAAAACTTTATTAACAGATTGCAGAATGGGTACAATACAGTACAGCTCAATACACACAATTGTTAAGGGGATGCAGACCAGAGAAAGACTTTCGTCTTGTTTACATCAGGGTCCCCCATTTTCAATTCATCAGGAAATGTGTGTATGCCCTGCTTTTCCCATCTAGGGAATCTTATAGGTCGTTTTCCAATCAGGAGTGCATTGTTATTGAATAAGGGAGTATGATTATGCCATTTATGTGGGTTAGAATATTTTTTTTGTGTTTCACGCCATATCCGGATTGCATGAGTAATAATGGGGCCAAATTTCAGTTTGCATTGCTTAATTGATAATTTGGTGTATACTATGTCCTGCAGTCTATGTGGTGCTACTATATTTACTTCTAAATTTCTCCAGGATACTGATGCTTGAGGATCAAACCAGGTTGTCAGTGGTCTTAAAGTGTACGCCTTAAAATAGTGGAAAAAAACTGGAAATGCCATACCTCCGTCGGCTTTGTTTCTCTGTGCGGTGGATCTTTTTATACGTGGTGGTTTGTTATTCCAAATAAATCTGTATGCTGAAGAGTGTAATTTTTTCCAGTAACCATCTAGAGGGGGTAACGGTAGCATTGAGCTGATGAAGTTGATTCTAGGTAGGACATCCATCTTAACTATTGATACCCGTGCCTGTACTGAGTTTTTGAGTTTTGACTACCTGTCAAAGTCGTATTTAATTTTATTTTGGATTTTTATGTAATTGTGCTTCACCGTTTGGCTTATGGTGGGGAATACTTCAACTCCCAAACATCTAAAGTGTTTAACCATTGGTATTTCTTTTGGAAGGAGTATATATTTTTTTGCAGGGGCGTTAAGTGGAAGAAAAGCCGACTCTGGCCAATTTATCTTAAATCCCGATAGATCGCCAAAGTCATCAATCAACTTGAGAAGATGAGGCATTGCGGTGTTAGGGTTTTGCATGAACAGTATTACGTCGTCCGCATATAAACACATTTTATGTTGTGTGCCCTTGATTACGATTGGTTCTATGGATTGGGATTGTCTTATATATTGTGCTAAAGGCTCTAATGATAAATCGAATAGTTCGGGACTAAGAGGGCAACCCTGTCTAGAAGAGCGTGATACCGGAAAGATTTTGGAGGTGATTATACCTGTTGTAATCATGGCCGATGGGTCTTTGTATAATACTTTAATCATATCAATTAATCCTTTTCCTAACCCCATCCTTTCTAATACTGCCCATAGATACGACCATTCCAACCTATCAAATGCTTTCATCGCATCCAGGGACAGCATCGCCTTAGGTGTGGTGTCGTCCTTGCTGGCATCTAGTACGTGTAGTAATCGTCTTATGTTATCCGTGATCAAGCGGCCTCTTATGAAGCCAGTCTGATCCGGATGAACTAAAGACGTCATATGCTTTTGAAGTTTGATGGCTAATACCTTAGAGTACAGTTTGATATCGGTTCCGAGGAGGCTTAAGGGTCTATAACTACCGCACTCGGTGGGGTCTTTGTCTTTTTTAAGGAGGACTGTTATGAGTGCAATATTGTCGTTCTTATGGAAGTTCCCCTCCTTGACTGAGTATAAAATCATATTAAGTAATAGGGGTCCAATTATGTCCCAATATGAGAGGTACATTTCTGGTGGGATACCGTCTCTTCCTGGAGCCCTACCACTTTGCATTTCGGATATGGCCTTCCTGAGTTCATCTAGTGTGATGGGTGTTTCTAACTGTTTAGCGTCTTCCTCTGATAGTTTGGGGAGGTTAATTTGATTAAGGTATGTGTCCATTTTGTTTTGATCGAAGGTCGTTTCTGATTTATACAAGTTGGAGTAGAACTCTTTGAATGTCGCGTTTATTTTTTTAGGGTCTGTAACTAGTCCTTGTTGTGCTTTAATGGTAGTTATATCTGCACATTTTGCGTTGACTCTTAATCGCATAGCTAGTAGGTGACTTGGTTTAGAACCTTGAGAGTAATGCTGTTGTCTTGTGCTACGTATTTGTACTTCAGATTGTTGTTTATAAATGGCGTTAATTTCTTTTTTTAGCACATTAATTTGAGTTTCCAGTCGAACCGAGTCGCTGTATTGTAAAGAAGTAAATAACGTAGAGTAAAGCGTTTCCAGTTCCGCCAGTTTTGAGCAACGATTCTTGCGTATTTTGGAGGAAAAGCACCCGGTAAAATCCTTGATCAATCCCTTTACCGACATCCATAACATTCTGGGGTCCTGCACCAAATTCGCATTCTCCAGTAGGAATACAGAGAGAGAGCTTCTATGAGTTGTGAAATGAATTCCTTGTTATTAAGCAGCATCGAGTTAAATCGCCATCTTGGGGCTCGGGATGATAGTATACCAAATGATCCTTTTAGGAGTAAATAACAGTGATCTGATAATGCATTGGGTACCATTTCCACATCATAGTTATCAAATAGTCTCAGGGATGCAAAATCATAATCTATTCTGGAAAGTGTGTTATGTCTTGCAGATCGACAAGTACTTCCGGGTCGTGGGGTTGAGTGATCGCCATAGATAATTTACACCTGTGTTCTTCGACCAATCCTTTAACGTATTAGATGAATTTTTCTGTTCATTGGAAAAGGAGGGATAAGATTTATCCATCCCTGGATCCCAAATGGCATTAAAATCTGCACCAATTATAAATGAGTATTCAGGAAGGTCTAACATTGTTCTGGTAAGTGTAGTGAAGAAATTAGCTTCGTACTAATTTGGGGCGTATACCGCTACCAACGCTATTTTCCTGTTCTTGTATACAATCTTAGCTATAGTTATCCGACCATCTGCATCAGACCATACTCCCTTCAATTCAATATTCAACTTCCGTTTTACGACTATGGCAACTCCACAGGTTCTCGTTCCAAAGGAAGAGTGACTAATGTTATGTTGTCCGCTAACGTAGCTTTGTCTTCCACTAAAATGTGCGTTTCGCTTAGCAGAGCCACTTTTTTGTTTGTTTTTCATCAATGTGAGCACACTTTTGCGTTTGTGTTGATTATTTATTCCCCCAGTATTCCAGATCATTATATTCAAACTAGCCATAATCTATACATGTTGTTGTGTAGTTGTTGGTAATGCTTCTGGAGTGCGAATCTACAATGGATATACATCCAACTATTGAGGTCCCGTTGAGAGCCGAGCTTAAAAACATACATATATACAAATAATAATCCCCTAAGTCCCCCTCCCTCAGAGAGTCGTACAGGGCTGTGTTCCATAGACACACCCTACGCGTATGACTCCCTCCCTTAAACCACCGGATTGCCCAAAATGATCCTTCTAACCCTAACCTTCCTATGCTAATTGCCATAGGATCTAAAACTTTCATTCTAATTTAATAGAATGTCACTCTTGGTCTAGCGCCTTCCCATTAATGTAATAAAAATAGTGTGAAAAATGAAAAATATACCTCCATTGGTATATTTATTTGAACCTTCTACTAACTTGTATATGTTGGAACTAGTGGTCTGCAAGGGCCTTGAAATAAAGCCAGAGCCCTACCCGAGCCCTTGAACTTCAGGCCCTGCCCGAAAATAAGCCCGACTATAAATAATATTTTAGGCCCTAGCCCGCCTGAAAACCCGATTTTTTTTTAATTATTATTAATTTTAATTTAAATTTTTTTTGTATTTGTTTTAAATATTCGAAACACGGTTTTATATGAACTTAATAAATAAAAACGAAAATGTTCAATAGGTCTACCTAAATAACAGATAGTGAAAACGAAAGAAACATTAATATATATATTATAACATATAGCCAACATTTTTTTTATTTTTTTGTTTTAAATATTCTAAACACTGTTTATATATTAACTTAATAAATAAACAAAAACGAAAATGTCCAATAGGTCTAACTAAATAACACATATCATGCTGAAAATTAACAACCATTATATAGCCTTTTTTCGCAAATTCTATTTCCCAGCGCGAGCCAGCCTCGTAAAACTCGTAATTTGAAGGCTATATGGAATCTTCTTTGACACACACAGTCACACACACGACACAATAGCCTACTCAGTCACTACAAACAAACAGAAATCAGAAATCAGATTTTGAGCAGAGCAATATTTATATATGAAAGCACAACAGAACAGGGAAGCGTGACCACACACCAGCAAATACTAATAAATCAGAAAATAATAACTTATAAATCAGAAAATAATAATACAATATTTGGCTTATGGCATTGGCCTACCGCTTTGAACAAAGTCCACTCCAGATGTCCAAAATCGAATAACAATGAACTTTAACGTATAGGCTAATAATAAATTATAATCGACCTTTCAGGGCATAATGCCTATTTGGCCAACCTTGCCTCTCTCTCTTGAACTATTTACATTATTCATTTAATTCCTTTAGAATTTAAATGCATCGTGGAGGAGAAGAATAGAGTCCACCGTAGATGGCTTCAGCGTGGTTCTCCTTTTATCCACTACTCTCCCCGCGACACTGAAATTTCTCTCGCTGCTGCTGCTACTTGCGGGGATGCTGAACACAGAGCGTGCGAGTCTGGCAAGCAATTTGTTTATTACTATTATTGCTGTGAATTGTGTTGTGTGTGTGACATGTATACTACTGACCTTGCGGTAATCATCGGTCCACATGTCGGTGGTCATCCCCACATTTACATTGGACATTATGTCTGATATTTCCTTGACGCGCTCGTCTTTTTTTGTGGCTGCAATATCAAGACATTTTCTCGATATAGTGGTAGGATGCGGCAGCACGTCTTTAGCTGGGAGACGGCCATATGTAGCTCCAACATTTATGAGCTCTTGCACCAGAGACACAAAGCCCTCTCCGGCAACTGATTGAAAGGGCCTGATATCCCGACAACAGAACTGAACACATTTATCCAATACTGCAGATTTAACTTTTGTTGGCACTGGTGCTGGAAGGAAGGCTGTCAGTGGCAACTGTTGTGACTGACTAGCATTCAAACGACCGCAGCCACCGCGTTCAACGTGTCGCAAGAGGGAGGACGTGCCAGTCTTTTTGCTGTCGTATTTTAAAATTGCGCTGCACTCTCTACACTGCACACTTCCAATAGGCTCCTTAGTTGTACTACTTACAATCAGGACTTCCCAGTCACATTAGCAACTTTTAGAAGCTCCCCCTTAGCTAGTTTCTGCTTCAATTCTTCCATGGCTACCGTCCTTCAGCAGCCAGCACAAGAGCACATGTTCTACTCTCGAGTTTATTATTAAATCGTCACCGCGCAAAATCGAAACTGAAAAAAAAAAAAAAAAAAAAAGGAGGGGCTGCCCGGGCGCGTTTTCCTTAATGCCAAGCAAGCAGTGCAAAAATGCTTCCGCATTCGTCACCGCACGCCAGTGCGGTAAAGCGCCCTTCTTTTCAGACAAATGCTACCGTGCGTGCACCGGCGGCGGCGTGCTCGCTCAGGTGCGTGCGTGCGCCGGCGTGCTCGCGCGAGGTGCCCGCGCATGCGCATGAGATCCCGCCTTGGTTCGACACGAGCGGAGCTCAATATATATAAGTCACCGCCCCTTATTCAGTATCTAGCAATAGCTCAATTGGCAAGGCCACATGGCTGTGGATCCTATGGCTCGTTTGCTGGCGAGTTCGAATCCCATCCAAAATATTTTTTAACGTGATTTTTTTTTAACGTGTATTCTTTCGCCGGTTAAGGTTAGGCATGGTTAAGGTTAAGGTTAAGGTTAGGCATTGTTTCGGAGTTGGTTAAGGTTAGAACGGTTAAGTTTAGGCGCTGTTAAGGAGCTGGTTAAGGTTAGAGTTTGTCAAAGAGAATGGCAATATAATTTCTATGGTTAAGGTTAGGCATGGTTAAGGTTAAGGTTAAGGTTAGGCATTGTTTCGGAGTTGGTTAAGGTTAGAACGGTTAAGTTTAGGCGTTGTTAAGGAGCTGGTTAAGGTTAGAGTTTGTCAAAGAGAATGGCAATAGACAGCCTATTTCCGCGCGACCTGGGCGCTGGGCGGCGGAAAATGAAAGGCGCATTACTGCACGCCACTACGGTAAATTTTTCCACTGCTTGCTTGGCATAAAGCTACACGCTGCCCGGGCCCGGCCGAGCCCGAATTATTTATAAAAAAAAAAGCCCTACCCAGCCCGAACCCGCCGGGCCGGGTCGGGCCCGGTCGGGCTTGGGCAAGGTTGCAGTCCACTAGTTGGAACCTTCAAAAAAAAGGAGAAAACGAAAAGAGAGAAAAAAAACGAAACAAATAAGAAATAAAATAAAACTCAAAAAATATATATATATCGATTTTTAGAACTAAATTATGCAAATCCCTAAAGCAGTGGAGCAATTGCTTAAAATATTAAAATAACCTTGTCATGCTTATACCTTTAGATGAGGATGATGTTTTTTAAAACCTTGTTGAACTTCCATATCTGGTTCATATGCATATACATACCGGATGTTATTGTTACAGGCCTTCATTGTAGGAGTACAGTGTATTCTAGAAAGTTGTAGAATACCCTTGTAAATGTGTAAACACGGATGTTATGTTCCAGAATATTCTTCCTGTCCAAGAGTTATGTCCTTCTAGTGTTTTCCAGTATATTCCAGTGTGTCCCTGAACGGTCGAAAGAAGAATCCAGAATATTCCAGAGTGTTCCCAATGTCAATGTTGGATTATTGCCTGCCCAAAAACCAGAAATCTATAAATATAGTGCCTATCATTTCGTATTAAACACTTTGTACCTCAGTGTTGCCTACAGGCATATCTGCTGTCGCTTTTGTAGTTGAGCCATGGCAAAGTCATTCTAATAAAAATAATAAAAAGTAAGAAAAAGAGAGAGATGAATAGGCTTGTCTTCTGAGACGGGCCTATGGTGCGACCGGCCCCAGGGGGCCGATATCATGTTGCTTCATGTATTCTTCGGCGTCTTTAGGCAAGCGTAACCCGAATCTTTTACCATCTTCCCCCAAGATGGAGAGAGACGCTGGGTAGCGAAGGCTGGGTTTGAGTTTTCTCCTGTAGAGTTTCTGCAGCACCTCTTTGTAAGGGGCACGTCGGGAAATGGCCGCCCTGCATAAATCCTCGTAGAAAGACACTGGTTTGTCATTATATTTCAGTCTCCCCCATTGATTTCGTGCCTCTCTGATGATCGCGTCTCTTATTTCTGTTTTGCGCAGAGTAGCAATGATAACCCTCGTCTTGTTGCCTTTGGGGTCCCGTGTACCGATTCTATAACAATGGTCCACTAACGGCACTGTGGGGAGGATCTGTTTACCTAGAATTCCAGCTAACACTGTTGGAAATGTGTCGTCTGTGCAATTGACTGATTCATCCAATCCCACAATACGGACATTATATCTACGGTAGTGGCGTTCAGTCTCGAGCCGCCTCTCCATTGCTTCCTCTTCGATGTCTTGTATTTTCTTCCAAAGCGCTTTGTCCACCTGTTGTATCTCCGCCGCTAGCTCCATGAATCCATCGTGAACAGTCTTCTTGTTCTCCTCGACTTTCAATGTGATTTCGAGCACAGTGCTTTCACACTGCAGTAATACGCTCGGTTTGATTTGCGGCCGCTATTTTAACCTCTTCGAATTTAGCATCGATGTGTAATTTGAAGTCGTCGATGTGTAATTTGAAAGCGTCAGCCTTGGCATCCGCCTTAACCCAGTTAACGTCCGCTTTATCCATCCGATCCTTTATCAGGTTAGTCAGAGACTTGAAATCGGGTGGTGTATCCTCCCTGCCTGTATCAGTTGTGGTTGTAGGAGTGTTGGGAATCACGGCGTGTTGTCGGATATTTTCTTCTCAATTTCCACTGCTTTCTCTTTCACGGAGCTCGTCCCCACCGGTGCCGTTATATTTTCGTCTGCTGTCTCCCTCTCGGGGCAAGTCGTCATCGGGCCCGTTATATTATCAGCTAGAGGGAGAACTAACCTGGGGGTTTCTAACTAGGGGCACTAGAGGGAGAACTAACCTGGGGGTTCCTAACTAGGGGCACCAGAGGGAGAACTAACCTGGGGGTTCCTAACTAGGGGCACTAGAGGGAGAACTAACCTGGGGGTTCCTAATTGGGGCACTAGAGGGAGAACTAACCTGGGGGTTCCTAACTAGGGGCACTAGAGGAAGAACTAACCTGGTGGTTCCTAACTAGGGGCACTAGAGGGAGAACTAACCTGGGGGTTCCTAACTAGGGGCACTAGAGGGAGAACTAACCTGGGGGTTCCTAACTAGGGGCACTAAAGGGAGAACTAAACCTGGGGGTTCGTCAGAAACCTGACAAACGCTCTGCACACAACCGGTCTGGGCTTTGGGCCTCTTGGTGGGGGGAACATTATAGCTCGCCATGACAACAACCATGATTATCACATGTCAACACAACCATGAATGGTGACAGCAGAGCATTAGCCACCATAGCATGTGCCAGTGGCGGCCGGTGGGTACTTCGCCACTAGGGGCGCTATACCAAACATCTTTCCCTCTCTCCTTCTCTCTCTCACACACAGCGCGACGTGGAATTGATTCGTTACACAATCAGACCTATTATATACCAAGAATAACTTCAGTATGAGTACAGGGCTGTACACATATTTTGCATATTGTTAAACGAGCCAAGGCTAGCTATTAAACTATGGATATGAATCGAAAATCTGGGACCCTGATGTAAACAAGACAAACGTCTTTCTCTGCTCTGCATCCCCTTAACAATTGTGTGTATTGAGCCGTACTGTATTGTACCCATTCTGCAATCTGTTAATAAAGTTCTCATTCATTCATTCATTCAAACATAGACGATATTGAACAAGCCATAATCCACGTATTTTCAATCCGAGAGAGCTGCAGTAGTTAAATCAATGAGCCATCGACATAGTCAGTGTGGTAACGACGTAACGTTATTATTGCATCCAAGATTGATACACGGCTGGCTAGGCAGTTGGTAGTCATAGTCTTGTGTTATAAAATAAATAAACAATCAGCAATGTCTCGCTTCATGAATGGCCAGCAGTAGCCTAACAGTACTGCTCCTAAAAAAAACTATTTACAAACGTTAACGTTAACCACAGAGAGAGAGAGAGAGAGAGAGAGAGAGAGAGAGAGAGAGAGAGAGAGAGAGAGAGAGAGAGAGAGAGAGAGAGAGAGAGAGAGAGAGAGAGAGAGAGACTCACTGTTTAGTTGAAACGTTCAGGGCAGGAGAGCTTGATAAACGTGTATAATCCACTGATGATGTATTCCAGACCACTGTCCACTGTAGTCTGTCTCCAGACTACATCCGCCATATAGCTTGTTAGCCAAGTGTTAGCTCGTTAGCACAACACAAGTACATTCCTTTGTCCATTTCCGCTCGAACAGACTGCAAACTACCTGGCGTTCTATCGCCATGCTCTAAGACAAACTCTAACCTTAACCAACTTTGAAAGAGTGCCTAAGCTTAACAGTCTAAAGAACTTGCAGTCACGGCACGCTCGTCTAAGACAAACAGCTGCCTGCATCATTCTCACAACAACACAACTATCTCCACCGACCAACTAGGAACCAACCTAGCCGGAATAACCTAGAATTGGAACATTAGAAATTGGATTCGGCCAATCAGAGATCGTCTCTGTGAAATTCTGCTACGGAAAAAAATACTGGCGTCGGCCAATCAGAGAGCGTCTCCGCGAAATGCGGCTACAGATATTCTTGACGCTACTGGCTAGACCGCTTCAAATCGCGCCCAGATTCCAACATAATAGTCATATTTCAACGCACAACGCGTTATGCACTGATTGGCTGTGACGGATACAGCGATCAAACTGTGACGCGCACTCAGAGCGCTATCGCGTATAGCCCGGGCCGAGAAATACGAAAAAATAAAAAAAATAAAAAAAACGTGATGTCACTTCCTGCTCTGGAAAACGAGTGTTTTTTAATTGCGATAATAACGTTATATTGTGCATTGGAAATACAAACATACTTAAAATGAGTAAATATTATTCATTTTAAACATGTTTATATTATTTATAGGGCTATAAAACAAAAAACAAAAAGATACTTATTCTTGTTCTACTCTCATATAACCAGGCAGGGCCTGAAGGTGGGGCGGCGCCCTAGCGCCCCCCAGTGGCGGCCGCCACTGGCATGTGCCCCAGGAATGACAGGAAACAGGTGACTTTGACAACCTGTCGGTGGGGATTCATCCTTAGGACAGTGGATCACCTGGAAGATGGGTAGGGGCGTTGGCATGCCACTGTTGGAGAGAGGCGCTATTTCACCCTCATCTCATCTCCACCAGCGATTATCATGAAGTTTGTGTCTCTTTGCAAATGTTCCATTACTAAGAGTGTACAGGCAGTGTTTAGCTTAGTCAGTGTTCTTACAGATCTCTGGGTGTTCAAGGTGGACCCCCCCCCCAGGTGAATAAATAATACAATAATAATTTTTTTTAAATAACTAAGATTTTAATGAAAAACAAACACATTGACAAAACTAAAACATTGCAACATTTGTTGATAGAGAGGGTGGCCACTTCCTATTGTTTCACTGGTGAAATGCTGTAGCAACACAGATTGATGTATGTGTACTCACTGTACTGTATGAATATATAAATAAATTAAAAACAGAACATTGCATAAATAAATACATTGTTGTTGTCAAATCCAAGCTTAAATATACATTGAACAAAACAGAGGATATGGAGAGGGCTTCAGCGTTCTTGTTTTGTTTCAGGTAGGTGCTCTTTGGATTAAATCCAGGGTAGGATTCGTTTATAAAAGAAAGGTTGAGATCCAAGGCAGCTCTACAAATTTTTAAAAAGGCTTTATTTGTTGGCTTACATTATTTAGAAAAATATTAAAAAAAACGACATATTTCGGCCTACATGGCCTTCTTCAGGGTGTTGTAGCTGTGACAAGACAATACTGTGACTAAATAAAGAAAAAAGGAAAAAGACAAAACTCAGGGAGTGACTAATTACAATGGGGGACAGCTGGTCCCAAATTAATGAAGGCAAAGCAACATTCTCAACTTGAGTTGAAGGAATATACAATAATACTAAATAGAAATAAACAAATTTGTATATTATATATGTATATATACACACACACTCAAAATATTATAACAACATAAGGAAATGAGTCAAAACAAACATAGAATAGATCAATAATAATATCAAAAATTATCAAAAATTTATCAAAAACAACAATGTAAGAGGGTTGAGTAATGCAAGACAAAAAATACTACTATAATGTAATTTAGCCTATAGAACAGGGGCGGATTTAGGATTGTAGGAGATCCGGGGCTTAGCCCAGATAGGTGCCCGCGTTAGCGGTCACGGATTTTTTTTACTTCGACACCACAACCTTTAACTTATACCACCACCTTAAAGCAGACAAAATGCACTAGAGAACACTTAAATTCACACCCTTTAATTAATGAAGCAAACTATAATAATTTATAATAATAATAATAATAATAATAATAATAATAATAATAATAATAATAATAATAATAATAATAATAATAATAATAATAATAATAATAATAATAATAATAATAATAATAATAATAATAATAATAATAATAATAATAATAATAATAATAATAATAATAATAATAATAATAATACACTGTGTTTGTATAGCACCTTTCATACAATAATTGCAGCTCAAAGTGCTTCACAGCAGTACAAAAAGACAGGCATAAAATGAGCACAACATTGGCAGATCAAGAGCAATGCATAAAGTGCAGACATAAAGCATAAAATAGATAGCAGTAAAATAGACAAAGTCAAGGTAAGACATAGAACATTAAATCACATCGTTTTTCATATTAGGATCTAAGATCTATAGTTAACTCGCCGAACGTTGAGCGCCAGGACCCTTGAAAACCAGAGTATAGTCGGGTTTTCATCGTTGTTTCTTTTATTCGATATTTCCATTCATAAAGACATGCCGGCAGCCTGTGTTATCACTGGGGATGGGTCTGAGATCTCAAAAGCTATGTTTCTAAGGTGGAAGAATTATGTTTTTGTCAACTTGTTGATTGTGATTTAAAGCTTAGGTCTGAGTCTACCATAACACCAAGACTTAACTCACTCAAATACAGTTAGCAGCTGGATAGACTACAGATGGAAATGAGCTTCTGCTAAATCTGGTGCAAACATATTTTCATTTTTTTTTTTTTTTTTTATAGATTCGGGGCTTTTCAGAAAACATTTGGGGCTTGAGCCCAAGTAGCCACCCCCTAGCCCCGCCCCTGCTATAGAAGTGACAACATGTCCATAGAGTCATTTAAACCTGCAAAGAGGTGACCTGTAGTCTATAAAAATACAATAAATAACAATGTATAAATACAATAAATAAATAAAGTGTTCTACTGGCCTATAAAAATGATACCATGTCTATGGAATCATTTAAACCTGGGAGTGAGGTGGCCTGTAGTCTATCGATCCAGCGACTTTCTTTCTGGTTTAGAATTCTTTGTCTATTTCCTCCTCTAGACGTGAGTGGAACACTGTCAATTCCGATAGCTGTAAATAAAACAGAGGTACTATGGTGAACTTCATGAATATGTTTAGCCATTGCATAATCCATGTTTTGATAGCATATTTATGATCTGCCAGTCGATCAAGTAGGCGGCGTTTCGTACGACCAACATAAAAAGAGTCACATTTGGAACAAGACAGTATATAAATAACATGTGTCGTTTGACAATTAATAAAGCTGTTAGAAGTATATGTCTGTTTTGTAACTGGGTGGGTAAAACCTTTTGATCTTAACACCACATCGCATTGTTTGCAGTGACCACATCTATAACTTCCTATAGGAGGCTTTGGTAACCATGTAGATTTAACATCTGCCGGTAGATGGCTTCGTACTAATTTATCTCCGAGATTGGGAGCTATCCTAAATGTACAGAGGGGCGGGTCAGGGAATATGTTAGACAGGGCCTCATCACATTGGATCAAACTCCAATTCTTTTTAATTATATTGCGAACAGCAAGGGCCTTAGTACTATAAGTGGTAGAGAAAAACACCCTATCGGTTTTCTCTTTTAGTGTCTTTCTTTTTTTTTCAATATACATTGTTAAATGAATAGCTTCAATCTCATAAAACCCTTAATGTCACTTTGTTTTACAGTTTCATGTTAATTTGTTTAGACTAATTATTAACTGGTTCAGCGCAAGAGGTCGCTGTGGGCGTATGGCGCTGTAATGAATGGGGATACATGCCGGTGTTTGCAGTGCTAAAACTATATTAAATATTATAGCTATGGGTCTAATAATATAGTCGATTGTCATTGAGTTTCTTCCGGTCAAGATGCAAAAAACTGATAATTTTTTCATCCATACATTCCCGTTTTATACCGTGGTGAATATGAGTATAGTTTTAGAGTAATTCTGTGTAATCCCAGGAAACGCAGCTAAACAGCGTTTTAGTGCATTTCACTAGGAACCGTACCATTCCTCGCTTGGATCAACAATCAATCTGAAATCAACGCTAGATTATCGGTATTATGTTTCATCATGCATGCATGAAAGGGTGGGGGGGGGGGGTTCTATGCTTCGATCGTCACCAACGGCATACGTTGTGGAGTAACGTTACAGGACACACACGGATCACAATGAAGGCATGCTCGGATCAAAGCAAGATTGATACCACATAGCACTTACCTTGACTAGGATGTACTGCAAAAAGAATATTCCAATTATCTGATCGCCATTCCAAGTATTGATGTTGATCATGTTACCAAGATAATCCACTAAAGTACATGAATCCACGGTGGTTGATTCTCCCCAATCCATGTGTTATAAACGTTACTACTGCCCGAGTAGGAAAACCCAGACCGGACTTGTTAGATCAACGTACAGGTTGAGCCAGAGATAATCCAAGGATGTGCAATACCGGCCGCAAGGCGTTAGGCGGCGGTATCGGACGTTTGCAATCTCAGACCCATTCCCAATGATAACATCAGGCTGGATGGATGGATTATGAAGGGAAATATCGAATAAAAGAAATAACGATGAAAACCCGACTTTTCTCGGGTTTGGCGCCCAACGTTCGGCGAGTTAACCCGACTTATCTCGGGTCTGGCGTCCAATGTGTTAATGTTGTTGTTTTTAATATTATTATTATTATTACTTTGATTATTATTGTTATTATTATTATCTTATTATTATCTTAATATTATGAAATTGTTTTATGAACTTATTTCACTTTACTTTTGTTTTTGTGTTTTTTTTTTATCCGATGATTTAATGAGTTGAGGCCCCGTATAGGCCCATCTGGGTCTCTTGCCTCTACTCAGCACCTTTATATACACTTTCTGTCATGGTCAATGTTTCGATTTTTTACTGTTTTGCTGAAATGGTGCGAAATAAAGAAATAAATACATTGTTGTTGTCCTGCAGCTCTAGAGAAAGCAGCATGAACTTTGTTTTGTTTGCAGAGTGAACATCGGCAGGGATTTGATTTGATTTGATTATATATTAATCAAAACAATGCTGACAAGCTCATTTATGCATTCATATCTAGCCGGTTAGACTACTGTAATGCACTTTTCACAGGTCTCCCTAAGAAAACCACAGAGAGGCTTCAGCTAATCCAAACTCTGCAGCCCGACTGCTAACCAGAAACAAAAGGAGAAGTCCAGTCTTAGCTTCTTTACACTGGCTTCCTGTAACATTTAGAATTGACGTCAAGGTCCTTCTCCTTACATACAAAGCTCTAAATGGACAGGGACCTAGCTACATCGCCAACACTCTAATAAATTACAGGCCAGCAAGAACACTTCGACCATCAGCTGCTGGACTACTAGAGGCTCCCAGAAACAGTCAAAAGAGGATCGGTGATGCAGCCTTTATCAACTATGCCCCAAAACTATGGAACAAACTACCCCAAAACATCAGAGAAGCCAACTCGCTAGACATCTTCAAAAGACAGCACCAGGTCTTACCCGACGCCGGCGCTGTCTTTTCTTTTCGGCACTATTTTCTCATTTTTTGGCGGAGGGACACAATTTTTTGTGACCATATTAGGAACACCGGCCCCCACACACACAGCAAGTATCACTCCGCAGCTCTGACCAGAAGTCTATAAAAACCTCTGTCGACCGCAGCTCGAGTTTTTCCAAACTTTCCCCCAGACCGAGCGGTCGCAGAATGAATTCTTACGGCGAAAACCTGCTCTGCTGTAGATTTCTAAACCACTGTGTAAGTACTGTTTATACTAATCTGTTGGACTTCTTATAGCATTCGTTAACTTTTATGACCGTCTATAGTGTTTGTGAGATGTTTTTCCAGAGATTCTGGTCATATTTTCCATCAAAAATCTTGTTTTGAAATGTATCGTGTGCAAGTAGCAATTTCCCCCAGGTAGAGTTACCTGTGAGTTGGCAACATCAGCGCTAGCTGCAGGCTAGCGCACGGCTAACGGCAACACAGTTGTCGTATTTATTTCGCAAATGCAGTGTTTTCAAATAAGCCACATTGCTGTATTTAGTGTATTCATTAGTGGGTCATATTCCTATATGTAACATATCTCATTTTATCAACCTAGAATTGACGGGAGTGTCTAGATGCTGGAACTAGCTCCCATGCTAGCGCCGATGCTAACAGCACCGGCTGAGATCCAGGAACAGCGCAGTCATTATGTACCCAGGAAAAATCTTTCTAGAAGGGAGAGGTTCTAGAAGGAAGACAAGGCTCTATGAAGATAATGGGGTAAGTTTGAAGAAAAATTTTAACACACACATGAACGTTTTATAATTACCATCACAATATGTACAAAAAAAATGTAATTATTTTTTTATCAAATCTAGTTTCATTAATTAATTAATAACTTTTGAACAATAGATGTTATTTCTAATCTGTCAGCTGTTCTATATTGCCAACAAGATTGTCTACATTCCATTCAATATACATAAATCTGATTTAAGCAAGGAAAGTTTAATTTAATACATTTTTATCTTCCAAGTTTAATTTCAACAAGTTCAAGTGCAACTACATATGAACAATAATAATAAAAATGATGATGATAATCATACACTTATTTTATATCATTGGAAAGCCCTAGTTGTTAGCTTTAAAATGGCACCAAATATGAGGTACTTTGAAATACCCAGTAACTAATAATCTATCACAAACCAATGCAATATCATGTTCAGGGATTTCCTAAATACAAAATAGCTCTGGAAGAGTTAAAACCTATCTCTTTGCTCAGGCATTTAAATGAAACATCAGGGACATCCTGACACAAATTGTACTTTACCTGCACTTTTCTTACCCTGCCTACTTATATACACTTCCTATCAAGTTCATGTGTCGGTTGTCGGTTCTATGCCAATTTTATCTCACTACCTCCTATGCACTGTCATTTTAACCTCTTAAGGCTTAGTGGGCACATGCGTGGACAGCACTTTTTAGCTTGTATGTCCACAATTGTATACACTGCTGAATTGGGGCCTTATGGCTACATATGTGGACACGTATACTGCCATCTGGTGGTGTCAGAAGAGTATAACATACATTGGTAAAAATACAAGATGGAGGTGAATAGGAGGGAAGATTCAAGTGGCAACTCCAGACACAAAAATCGACCAGGTAAGAAGTCCTGCCTTATTTTATGGCTTATTCTTATTTAGATATGTATATAAGCGTTGGACATTTGTCATGACAAGCTAATTTGAACAAAAAGTGTAAAAATAAGAACTTAGCATGTTGCTGAACATGATGTACACGTTTGTGTACTTATGGACTGAAGCTCGTCGAAACAGCTAATATACTAGTAAACATGCACACATGTAAAATGAGAAAACAAGTATATCTGGTGCAGTTAAAAGGCTGTACATTGTCTAAATATAATACATACCAATTCAATCACTAAATACATATATACATACATAAATTAGTTGGGTTATGTATGGCCCTGTATCCTGTATGTACTGTTTCCTGTATGTACTGTACTGTATCCTGTATGTACTGTATCCTGTATGTACTGTATCCTGTATGTACTGCACTGTATCCTGTATGTACTGTACTGTATCCTGTATGTACTGAACTGTATCCTGTATGTACTGTATCCTGTATGTACTGCCCTGTATCCTGTACTGTATCCTGTATGTACTGTATCCTGTATGTACTGTATCCTGTATGTACTGTACTGTATCATGTATGTACTGTATCCTGTATGTACTGTACTGTATCCTGTATGTAATGTACTGTATCATGTATGTACTGTATCCTGTATGTACTGTATCCTGTATGTACTGTACTGTATCCTGTATGTACTGTACTGTATCATGTATGTACTGTATCCTGTATGTACTGTATCCTGTATGTACTGTATCCTGTATGTACTGTACTGTATCCTGTATGTACTGTACTGTATCCTGTATGTACTGTATCCTGTATGTACTGTATCCTGTATGTACTGTATCCTGTATGAACTGCACTGTATCCTGTATATACTGTACTGTATCATGTATGGACTGTACTGTATCCTGTATGTACTGTACTGTATCCTGTATGTACTGCCCTGTATCCTGTATGTACTGTATCCTGTATGTACTGTACTGTATCCTGTATGTACTGTATCCTGTATGTACTGTACTGTATCCTGTATGTACTGCCCTGTATCCTGTATGTACTGTTTCCTGTATGTACTGCACTGTATCCTGTATGTACTGTATCCTGTATGTACTGTACTGTATCCTGTATGTACTGCCCTGTATCCTGTACTGTATCCTGTATGTACTGTACTGTATCCTGTATGTACTGTACTGTATCCTGTATGTACTGTATCATGTATGTACTGCACTGTATCCTGTATGTACTGTATCCTGTATGTACTGCACTGTATCATGTATGTACTGTACTGTATCATGTATGTACTGTATCATGTATGTATTGTACTGTATCATGTATGTACTGTACTGTATCCTGTATGTACTGTATCATGTATGTACTGTACTGTATCATGTATGTACTGTATCCTGTATATACTGTACTGTATCATGTATGTACTGTACTGTATCCTGTATGTACTGCACTGTATCCTGTATATACTGTACTGTATCATGTATGTACTGTATCCTGTATGTACTGTATCCTGTATGTACTGTACTGTATCCTGTATGTACTGTATCCTGTATGTACTGTACTGTATCCTGTATGTACTGTACTGTATCATGTATATTCTGTATCTAATATACTAGTAAACATGCACACATGTAAAATGAGAAAACAAGTATATCTGGTGCAGTTAAAAGGCTGTACATTGTCTAAATATAATACATACCAATTCAATCACTAAATACATATATACATACATAAATTAGTTGGGTTATGTATGGCCCTGTATCCTGTATGTACTGTACTGTATCCTGTATGTACTGTTTCCTGTATGTACTGTACTGTATCCTGTATGTACTGTATCCTGTATGTACTGTATCCTGTATGTACTGCACTGTATCCTGTATGTACTGTACTGTATCATGTATGTACTGCCCTGTATGTACTGCACTGTATCCTGTATGTACTGTATCCTGTATGTACTGTATCCTGTATGTACTGCCCTGTATGTACTGAACTGTATCCTGTATGTACTGTATCCTGTATGTACTGCCCTGTATCCTGTACTGTATCCTGTATGTACTGTATCCTGGATGTACTGTACTGTATCATGTATGTACTGTATCCTGTATGTACTGTACTGTATCCTGTATGTAATGTACTGTATCATGTATGTACTGTATCCTGTATGTACTGTATCCTGTAGGTACTGTATCCTGTATGTACTGTATCCTGTATGAACTGCACTGTATCCTGTATGTACTGTATCATGTATGTACTGCCCTGTATCCTGTATGTACTGTACTGTATCCTGTATGTACTGTACTGTATCCTGTATGTACTGTACTGTATCCTGTATGTACTGTATCCTGTATGTACTGTATCCTGTATGTACTGTATCCTGTATGTACTGCCCTGTATCCTGTATGTACTGTACTGTATCCTGTATGTACTGTACTGTATCCTGTATGTACTGTACTGTATCCTGTATGTACTGTACTGCATCCTGTATGTACTGTATCCTGTATGTACTGCACTGTATCCTGTATGTACTGTATCATGTATGTACTGTACTGTATCATGTATGTACTGTACTGTATCATGTATGTACTGTACTGTATCCTGTATGTACTGAACTGTATCCTGTATGTACTGTATCCTGTATGTACTGTACTGTATCATGTATGTACTGTATCCTGTATATACTGCACTGTATCCTGTATGTACTGTATCCTGTATATACTGTACTGTATCATGTATGTACTGTACTGTATCATGTATGTACTGTACTGTATCCTGTATGTACTGTACTGTATCCTGTATGTACTGTACTGTATCCTGTATGTACTGTACTGTATCCTGTATGTAATGTATCCTGTATGTACTGCACTGTATCTTGTATGTACTGTATCCTGTATGTACTGCACTGTATCATGTATGTACTGTACTGTATCATGTATGTACTGTATCATGTATGTATTGTACTGTATCATGTATGTACTGTACTGTATCCTGTATGTACTGTATCATGTATGTACTGTACTGTATCATGTATGTACTGTATCCTGTATATACTGTACTGTATCATGTATGTACTGTACTGTATCCTGTATGTACTGCACTGTATCCTGTATATACTGTACTGTATCATGTATGTACTGTATCCTGTATGTACTGTATCCTGTATGTACTGTACTGTATCCTGTATGTACTGTACTGTATCATGTATATTCTGTATCTAATATACTAGTAAACATGCACACATGTAAAATGAGAAAACAAGTATATCTGGTGCAGTTAAAAGGCTGTACATTGTCTAAATATAATACATACCAATTCAATCACTAAATACATATATACATACATAAATTAGTTGGGTTATGTATGGCCCTGTATCCTGTATGTACTGTACTGTATCCTGTATGTACTGTTTCCTGTATGTACTGTACTGTATCCTGTATGTACTGTATCCTGTATGTACTGTATCCTGTATGTACTGCACTGTATCCTGTATGTACTGCACTGTATCCTGTATGTACTGTATCCTGTATGTACTGCCCTGTATGTACTGCACTGTATCCTGTATGTACTGTATCCTGTATGTACTGCACTGTATCCTGTATGTACTGTATCCTGTATGTACTGCCCTGTATGTACTGAACTGTATCCTGTATGTACTGTATCCTGTATGTACTGCCCTGTATCCTGTACTGTATCCTGTATGTACTGCCCTGTATGTACTGCCCTGTATCCTGTACTGTATCCTGTATGTACTGTATCCTGGATGTACTGTACTGTATCCTGTATGTACTGTACTGTATCATGTATGTACTGTATCCTGTATGTACTGTACTGTATCCTGTATGTAATGTACTGTATCATGTATGTACTGTATCATGTATGTACTGTATCCTGTAGGTACTGTATCCTGTATGTACTGTATCCTGTATGAACTGCACTGTATCCTGTATGTACTGTATCCTGTATGTACTGCCCTGTATCCTGTATGTACTGTACTGTATCCTGTATGTACTGTACTGTATCCTGTATGTACTGTATCATGTATGTACTGTACTGTATCCTGTATGTACTGTACTGTATCCTGTATGTACTGTATCCTGTATGTACTGTACTGTATCCTGTATGTACTGTACTGTATCCTGTATGTACTGTATCATGTATGTACTGTACTGTATCATGTATGTACTGTATCCTGTATGTACTGTACTGTATCATGTATGTACTGTATCCTGTATATACTGCACCGTATCCTGTATGTACTGTATCCTGTATATACTGTACTGTATCATGTATGTACTGTACTGTATCCTGTATGTACTGCACTGTATCCTGTATATACTGTACTGTATCATGTATGTATTGTACTGTATCATGTATGTACTGTACTGTATCCTGTATGTACTGTATCATGTATGTACTGTACTGTATCATGTATGTACTGTATCCTGTATATACTGTACTGTATCATGTATGTACTGTACTGTATCCTGTATGTACTGCACTGTATCCTGTATATACTGTACTGTATCATGTATGTACTGTACTGTATCCTGTATGTACTGTATCATGTATGTACTGTACTGTATCCTGTATGTACTGTACTGTATCCTGTATGTACTGTATCCTGTATGTACTGTATCCTGTATGTACTGTACTGTATCCTGTATGTACTGTATCCTGTATGTACTGTATCCTGTATGTACTGTACTGTATCATGTGTGTACTGTATCATGTATGTACTGTATCCTGTATGTACTGTACTGTATCATGTATGTACTGTATCCTGTATGTACTGCCCTGTATCCTGTACTGTATCATGTATGTACTGTATCCTGTATGTACTGTATCCTGTATGTACTGTACTGTATCATGTATGTACTGTATCCTGTATGTACTGCCCTGTCTCCTGTACTGTATCATGTATGTACTGTATCCGGTATGTACTGTACTGTATCCTGTATGTACTGTATCCTGTATGTACTGTATTGTATCCTGTATGTACTGTATCCTGCATGTACTGTACTGTATCCTGTATGTACTGTATCATGTATGTACTGTATCCTGTATGTACTGTATCATGTATGTACTGTACTGTATCCTGTATGTACTGCACTGTATCCTGTATGTACTGTACTGTATCCTGTATGTACTGTATCCTGTATGTACTGCACTGTATCCTGTATGTACTGTATCCTGTATGTACTGTACTGTATCCTGTATGTACTGTATCCTGTATGTACTGTATTCTGTATGTACTGCACTGTATCCTGTATGTACTGCACTGTATCCTGTATGTACTGTACTGTATCCTGTATGTACTGCACTGTATCCTGTATGTAATGCACTGTATCCTGTATGTACTGCACTGTATCCTGTATGTACTGTACTGTATCCTGTATGTACTGTATCCTGTATGTACTGTACTGTATCATGTATGTACTGCACTGTATCCTGTATGTACTGCACTGTATCCTGTATGTACTGCACTGTATCCTGTATGTACTGCACTGTATCCTGTATGTACTGTATCCTGTATGTACTGTACTGTATCCTGCATGTACTGCACTGTATCCTGTATGTACTGTATCATGTATGTACTGCACTGTATCCTGTATGTACTGTACTGTATCCTGTATGTACTGTACTGTATCCTGTATGTACTGTGTCCTGTATGTACTGTACTGTATCCTGTATGTACTGCACTGTATCCTGTATGTACTGTACTGTATCCTGTATGTACTGCACTGTATCCTGTATGTACTGCACTGTATCCTGTATGTACTGTACTGTATCCTGTATGTACTGTACTGTATCCTGTATATACTGTACTGTATCCTGTATGTACTGTACTATATCATGTATGTACTGTACTGTATCATGTATGTACTGTATCCTGTATGTACTGCACTGTATCCTGTATGTACTTTATCCTGTATGTATTGTATCCTGTATGTACTGCACTGTATCCTGTATGTACTGTACTGTATCCTGTATGTACTGCCATGTATCCTGTATGTACTGTATCCTGTATGTACTGTATCCTGTATGTACTGCACTAAACTAACTAAACTAAACTAACTAAACTAAACTATGTACTGCACTCTATCCTGTATGTACTGTATCCTGTATGTACTGCACTGTATCCTGTATGTACTGCACTGTATCCTGTATGTATTGTACTGTATGTACTGTATCATGTATGGACTGTACTGTATCCTGTATGTACTGCCCTGTATCCTGTATGTACTGTACTGTATCCTGTATGTACTTTATCCTGTATGTACTGCACTGTATCCTGTATGTACTGTATATTGTATGTACTGCACTGTATCCTGTATGTTGTGAAGGGCCAGATTAAACTGAATAGATATATGTATCGTTTGATATACTTTGTATATTATTTATATATATACACGGAATATCCCTTTACCTGCATACAGACCAGAGTAATATTCGCTCTCCTATTGGACAGCGCCCCAGGCGCCAACGCGCAAGCCCCCAACGGCAAGTTCAAAGACAACTGCAGGCAAGTCAGAACATGCCCAGAGTCTGCGTAGTAATACGAGACAAGGACTGAGGTTGGGACTAGATATTCACTTAAGTATAAATACGGCGCAGGTGTAAACAGCAGTAACTAGTTCAAAACCTTACCTACCTTCACCACGAGTCAACGTGCAGTGAAGTGAGCAAACTTGCGTCTAAATAGAGCATTGAGAACCGCGTGCGAATAGAATGTTAAAGTGTCAGAGTTTAATGCAGTAACGTTGAGTTCGACTTAATCTAATGTGAAGTAATAGTCGATCATTTATTGTATATCGTGCGGCCACAGTTCTTCCGTGTGTAGCATTACCCATCGGTTCGTCGTGTCTTTAGCTAGTGCACTTATCCAGGCTGTGTGGCCTAAATACGTCGCCCACACCCGAGGAGTCCTAGGCGAGAACCGTTGGACATGTACACAGGAGAATCGGCGCCGGCGATTGCAGAACCATTCCTGGTTGGATTATATTGCTTTGGGACCGTGACTACCGGAGAAGAGCACCGTTGATTTCCACTGTCGTTTGGGATTCAACCTCGTGAGGATTACCACTCGGGCCTGCCTCGTGGAAGGGGCTGGCTAGCTGTCGTCAATGCTGTCGAGCATCTTGGATTACAACTATTGCTTTTGCCTGCTGATCAAGGTAGTACAAGCACCGACTCCTGTACCTGGAGTCTCTTTATTCCTCGTTGACTCAGACGGAGTACCCGAACATTCCTCTACCCTCCCGGCCTTACACCCCGGAGGGAGCCCATTGTCTCCAGTTGGTACCGGTGTTGCCCTATATAATTGCTACTATACAACAGGTGGCGTCAGCTTAGACCCATCGTAGGATTCCTGCTATTCTTAGTGACTTATGCTCTTGACTGACTTTACGTATATTCTTCGCCATACAAGCGCGACCCTAATTCTCATTCTGTAACCTAACGTTGCCTAATAATAATAAATTACCCTCCAATAGTATTTCTGTGTCAATGCCGTGTTCTTGTGAGTGTTCACCATCTATATTTGATGTACTGTTTGGCCAGTAATTAAAGTACATAACTAGCAGTGGTTTAATATATCACAATCTTTAATACAGTCAGGGTTTTGTAACCCCTCAGTTACAGTCAGCACCGAGGAACAGCACCTGGGGACCCAGCCTCTGGTACCCACCAAGTACTAACCCACGACCACACGTACGGGGAGACTCGCCCAGGAGGCCTCTTCCCCTACGCTCACCAATGTGCCAGCCATCCATGGCATCGTACCTTGGCACACCGACGTTCCCAGACTTTACGCGCGAGGACAGAGCACAGTACACGGAATTACGCATGTGTTTGGAGACTATGATGTCCGACGTCCCCGACGAGTCGTACAAATATGCCATCCTCCTCAAGCATCTCAAGGTGCCCAGAGCGCATAACATAGCGCTGGCATATTCCAACTCAAGCACCCCATACTCCGCGGCTCTAGTGGCCCTCGACCAGCGTTATGGACGCATATGGGATTACGTGATCCAAGAAATACGGGATATCGACCGCCTCCCCCCAGCCAAAGACAATAGAGCACTGGATGACCTCTCTATCAAGGTACAATCCCTAGTAGGGATGCTGGGGTCCCAAAAGGAGAAGGGGAGATATGAACTGTATGCAAATTCTAATGTGGAGCGAATACTGGAGAAGCTCCCTCCAGCCCGCCAAGAGCGTTTTCGGCGGCAGAGAGACCACCGTGATCCCGACGGCCCCGAGCCATCCCTCCTAGACCTGGCCGCTTTCCTCGCAAGGGAAGTTAGCAGCCTACGACTGGACACATTCGTGTGGAGTGGATCTAGCCCAAGAGATGGACCTCGAAGGTCCAACGATAACCGCCGGTCAGTGACCGTTATGCACCAGGCCGAGTCAGTGCCGCAGCACAAGAACCACAGCACCCCCCCGACCAAGGGGAAGTGGAAGATTGTATGCCAGGACTGTGAAAAGGAACATTGGCTGTCTCAATGTGACACTTTCAAGAAGATGACCGCTGACGAGGTGAGTCAGTGGATCAAAGCCAACCGCCGCTGCTTCCGCTGCGCGCGCAGCCATATGGCAGCTGAGTGCCGTTTAAAGAAGAAATGCAGCAAGTGCGACGGCGCCCACTTGGAGGTCCTACACGACAGCAACAAGAAGAAACCCGTACCCCCAAGCAGCTCGAGAGTGAACGTCATGTATATAGACCCTGCGAAGAGCGGGAGCTCCCGAGTGCTCTTGAAGGTGGTCCGAGTGATATTAAGCTACGAGGACAAGGTCATGGACACTTACGCCGTCCTAGACGATGGGTCAGAAAAGACTCTCCTCCTCGCGTTCGCCGCAGCCCGGCTGGGTCTGCGGGGGAGCGAAGAAACAATGACAATCCGTACCATTAGAAGAGACCTGAAGACCATAAAGGGTGAAAATATCTCCTTCACGATAGCAGCGGTCGGGCAGCCCGAGGAGCAGTATAGCATTACTAACGCCTTCACCAGCCACGACATAGGCCTGTCACAGTACACCTACCCCATCCCAAAGCTGATGGAAAAATACGTGCACCTACGTCAACTACCTATACCGTTCATCGACGACGCCACCCCGACCCTGCTCATAGGATCCGACCACGCACACCTCATCGTCCCAACGGACCGGGTCCACATCGGGCCCAGAGGCTGTCCAGCAGCGGTCGAGACCCGCCTGGGTTGGACACTACAAGGCCCCCTCTCCGGGTCTTCCAACCGACCGACAGCCACTCGCTGCCTCCACTCAAGGATAAACGAAGAAGACACCACCCTCTTACAGCACGTCGAGAGGCTATGGACATTAGACGCGATGCCCTTTAAGAATGAAAAGAAACTCGTTCGCTCAAAGGAAGACACTTATGCCATAACCCTCCTCGAGCAGAGGACAAAGAGAGTCGAGGTCAATGGAGTGATGAGATACGCAACTCCACTCTTGAGGCGAGAGGGTATGCCCACCCTCCACGCCTCAAAAGAAGCGACAGAGCGATATCTACTGAACACCGAGCGGCGTCTAGCCAAAGACCCCACTCAAGCCACTGTGTACCGCGCTGAGATCGACAAGCTGATCACAGCGGGACACATAAAGAAAATTGACATTCAAGAGGCCGACCAGACGATCGAATCATGGTACGTGCCCCACCACAAGGTCCACCACAACGGCAAGGATCGCATTGTATTCAACTGCAGCTACCAGATCGGATTACAGAATCTGAATAAAGAACTCTTGCCCGGCCCAACACTCGGCCCCTCTCTACTCGGCGTACTACTACGTTTCCGCCAAGACAAGGTGGCCATCAGCGGCGACATCAAAGGGATGTTCCTGCAGGTGCGACTAGTGGAGGAGGACAAGCCCTTGCTGCGGTTCCTATGGAGAGAGAGGATCAAAGATGAGCAACCATCCATCTACCAATGGGAGGTCCTCCCCTTCGGAACCACATGCAGCCCATGCTGTGCTACATTCGCACTGCAAAAACATGTGACAGAAGACCCTGAAGCTGACGAGGAGGTCAGACAAAGTGTAGAGAGGAGTTTCTACGTGGGCAACTGTCTGCAAAGCGTCTCGACGCCAGAAGAAGCCGAAGCCCTCCTACTCAAGCTCCGCGCCTCACTGATCAAAGGCGGCTTTGATCTCCGGCAGTGGGCCAGCAGTGACCCTCAAGTACTTTGCAGCCTCTCCCCAGAGACAAAGGCAGCAAGCAGCGAGACCTGGATGGCGACCATCCCAGGTAAAGCACAAGAAATGACATTGGGCCTAGTCTGGCGCTTCAAAACAGACTCGCTCCATTACAAATACACACCCCTGACCACGGAGCAGGGAAGGTCGACCCCTCTACCGACCACCAGACGGAGCGTATACAGAACACTCGCAAGGCAATACGACCCGCTGGGGTGTATCCTACCTTACACCACCCGGGCGAAAATGATTGTACGAGAGCTGTGGGACAAGGAACAGGGCTGGGACGACCCCATACCCGACCACCTCGCTTCCACCTGGAGAGAGTGGGAGAGAGAACTCAACTCGCTCCAAAATGTGAACATACGCCGAAGCTACTTCCCACCCACAGTGCGGCTGGAGACGTGCCAGATGGACCTGCACGTCTTCAGCGACGCCTCAGAAGTGGCCTACGGCTCGGTGGCTTACTTGCGGGCCCGAGAGGAGGGAGGAGAAATACACACAGCCTTCATCCTGGCTCGCTCAAGGATAGCCCCCCGCAAGCAACAATCGATCCCGCGTCTAGAGCTCTGCGCAGCTCTGGTAGGCGCGCAACTCGCCACGTTAATCCAACGTGAACTCACCATCCCGGTGCAAAGAACAATCTTGTGGTCAGACTCCATGACCGTACTCACATGGATCCAGTCCGATTCTTGTAGATACAAGGTCTTCGTGGTAGTCAGAATCACAGAGATCCAAGACCTAGTGGGATCAGCGTGCTGGAGGTACGTGGACATGAAACAGAACCCAGCAGATGTCATCACACGGGGGATGTCCCTAGATGACCTCACACGTCACAATATCTACAGTGACGGTCCTGAGTTCCTCAAGCTCCCGGAGGAAGAGTGGCCTAACCCCACCCCTCGGGAGGCTAGTCAAGAGGAGGCAGAGATCAAGAAATCTATGTTCTGTGGGTTGACGCACACCCCAGTCCCCACTGACCCTAACATAGACGACTGCCTCACCCTTGAGAGTGCGCAGCTAAAGACATTCCTGTGGCACCACCCTGAGGTTCCCCCCACTACCGACATTAACGTAGCTAACTACGAAGAGGCAGAACTCCTTCTGCTACAGCGAGCCCAAAGAGACTCGTTCCCCGACGAGCTAGACTGTCTGCAGGGAACAAAGCCAGTCCCGTCAGACAGCAGACTGCTCCACTTGGCCCCCGAGCGCGACACCCATGGCCTCATCAGGGTGGGTGGTCGTCTGAGACGGGCCCCGGACTTAACGGATGACGTCAAGTTTCCTATAGTCCTCAACAGCCGACACAAGGTCACTGAGCTCATCATAAAGAAATACGACGAGGATGTGCACCACGCTGGGGCAGAGAGAGTCTTCGCTGAGATCCGACGTCGCTATTGGATACTGAACGGAAGAGAAGCAGTACGTCGCTTCCAGCGGACTCGACCAGACTGTCGCCAGTGGCGAGCACAGCCCAGTATACCCAGGATGGCCGACCTGCCTCACCGCTACACCCGACCCGTGGCGAGGCTGATAGAATTGCCGAGGCTCCCTGACTCCCTTGATGACGATCATGACCCACTGACTTTGTAGATTGCCCTACTCCCCACAACAGACATTGAGCAGTTGACTGGACTATTAATCTGTCTTCCTTTTAACTAATTAGGTGCGGACTAATTAGGAGGCGGCTGTTGTGAAGGGCCAGATTAAACTGAATAGATATATGTATCGTTTGATATACTTTGTATATTATTTATATATATACACGGAATATCCCTTTACCTGCATACAGACCAGAGTAATATTCGCTCTCCTATTGGACAGCGCCCCAGGCGCCAACGCGCAAGCCCCCAACGGCAAGTTCAAAGACAACTGCAGGCATGTCAGAACATGCCCAGAGTCTGCGTAGTAATACGAGACAAGGACTGAGGTTGGGACTAGATATTCACTTAAGTATAAATACGGCGCAGGTGTAAACAGCAGCAACTAGTTCAAAACCTTACCTACCTTCACCACGAGTCAACGTGCAGTGAAGTGAGCAACCTTGCGTCTAAATAGAGCATTGAGAACCGCGTGCGAATAGAATGTTAAAGTGTCAGAGTTTAATGCAGTAACGTTGAGTTCGACTTAATCTAATGTGAAGTAATAGTCGATCATTTATTGTATATCGTGCGGCCACAGTTCTTCCGTGTGTAGCATTACCCATCGGTTCGTCGTGTCTTTAGCTAGTGCACTTATCCAGGCTGTGTGGCCTAAATACGTCGCCCACACCCGAGGAGTCCTAGGCGAGAACCGTTGGACATGTACACAGGAGAATCGGCGCCGGCGATTGCAGAACCATTCCTGGTTGGATTATATTGCTTTGGGACCGTGACTACCGGAGAAGAGCACCGTTGATTTCCACTGTCGTTTGGGATTCAACCTCGTGAGGATTACCACTCGGGCCTGCCTCGTGGAAGGGGCTGGCTAGCTGTCGTCAATGCTGTCGAGCATCTTGGATTACAACTATTGCTTTTGCCTGCTGATCAAGGGAGTACAAGCACCGACTCCTGTACCTGGAGTCTCTTTATTCCTCGTTGACTCAGACGGAGTACCCGAACATTCCTCTACCCTCCCGGCCTTACACCCCGGAGGGAACCCATTGTCTCCAGTTGGTACCGGTGTTGCCCTATATAATTGCTACTATACAACAGGTGGCGTCAGCTTAGACCCATCGTAGGATTCCTACTATTCTTAGTGACTTATGCTCTTGACTGACTTTACGTATATTCTTCGCCATACAAGCGCGACCCTAATTCTCATTCTGTAACCTAACGTTGCCTAATAATAATAAATTACCCTCCAATAGTATTTCTGTGTCAATGCCGTGTTCTTGTGAGTGTTCACCATCTATATTTGATGTACTGTTTGGCCAGTAATTAAAGTACATAACTAGCAGTGGTTTAATATATCACAATCTTTAATACAGTCAGGGTTTTGTAACCCCTCAGTTACACTGTATGTACTTTATCCTGTATGTACTGCACTGTATCCTGTATGTACTGTATCCTGTATGTACTGCACTGTATCCTGTATGTACTGCATCCTGTATGTACTGTATCCTGTATGTACTGCACTGTATCCTGTATACTGTATCCTGTATGTACTGCCCTGTATCCTGTATGTATTGTATCCTGTATGTACTGTACTGTATCCTGTATGTACTGCCCTGTATCGTGTATGTACTGTATCCTGTATGTACTGAACTGTATCCTGTATGTACTGTATCCTGTATGTACTGTACTGTATCCAGGGCCGCCTGGGAGAAATGTGAGGCCCTGTGCAAGATTTAAACGCGAGCCCCCCCCCCCCCCCCCCCCCCCCCCCCCTAAAAGGTAAAAAAAGAAAAAAAATATATATATATAATATGGCAGAATTAATGTGTCAGAATACCTGAGCACTGTGACTGACCCAATACTAAGAAGATCCTTGACTAGGTACAGACTCAGCGAGCACAGCCTAGCCATCGAGAAAGGCCGCCATAGGCAGACCTGGCTCCCAAGCGAAGACAGACCCACTGCACACAAGATGAGGTGGAAACCGAGCTCCACTTCTTAACAACCTGCCCACTATACCAAGACATACTTCCCACAAATTGCAAACACCCAAAGAGACTTTGAAAACATCGACAATAACTCAAAACTCCCATACCTACTGGGAGAAATACAAGAATGTGAAATAAAGCCCATTTTAATTGAAGAGAGAGAGATAGAGCGTGTCTGTGTGTGTTAGAAAGAGAGAGATAGAGCGAGAGCATGTCTGTTTTGTGTGTGTGTGTTAGAGAGAGAGCATGTATATGTGTGTTAGAAAGAGAGAGAAATATAGAGAGAGAGAGCATGTCATTTTGTGTGTTAGAGAGAGATATAGAGCATGTCTGTGTGTGTTAGAAAGAGAGAGAGAGAGAGAGAGCATGTGTGTTTGTGTGTTAGAGAGAGAGAGCATGTCTGTGTGTGTGTGTGTGTTAGAGAGAGAGCATGTATGAGAGAGATAAGCAAAGATGAGCCCCTAAAGGATATTCAACTTTTAATGGAAGAACAAAACACAAGGAAAAGGTAACTTCACAAAGGCAACATGAATATACATAGATCCAAAAGGACAAAGATCAACACTTAAATCCAAAGAGAAGAGGGTCTATACCAGAGAAAACAAAGTAGCAAGGAGCCAATGGCCGACATCAGCTAAATAGGCTAACTGCAAATAGAGTAGCCAGGTACTGACACCAGGCCACACACCGTTAGCTACTACAACAGCTAGCCGGCCCGTTTGGCTCCCGAGAGAGAGAGAGAGAGAGAGAGAGAGAGAGAGAGAGAGAGAGAGAGAGAGAGAGAGAGATATATCCACGGCGGGAATAGAATAGAGTGCATTAAAAACTCACCAAACATCCAAGAGGATGGAGACAACCGCGTGGAGTTGACGAAGTTCATCTGCCGAATGACCGTCCTCTTCATCTTGGCATAACAAGGCTGCACGCGCTCTCTCTAGGTTAGCTAACGCTAGTTAGCCTTTAGCTAAGCTAGCTACTAGCCGACATCATCATGGCTATCCCGACTGAACCACACGTTAGCACTCGATATTATAACGTAGCTAAAGCTAACTAGCTGTCCCTGCCTTTAGCTAAGCCGACATGGCTAGCCTGACTGAACTGTCTAACATGCAACAACTTTCATCTTCAGTCCATCTGCCGAATGACCGTCCTCTTCGTTTTGGCTGGCATAACTAAGCATAACCTCCAAAGCTGCGTACATATGATGTAACCCCTCCCTTCGTTGAAACCAATAGTATGTCTGCTGCAGAGCCCTAGAGCTCCAATAGTGAGTATGTCTGCTGCAGAGCCGCAGACCCAGGAACAAGTCAGACACATTCTACAAACGTGTCTAATGTGAAATATATAAGCATATAAGCAAAACTAGATTTTAGGTCTGTGATGAAAAAGGGCCTCGCGGGAAGGGGGGCATCGCAAAAAATAAAAAATAAAAATAAAAAAAAAGAATAAAAAGATCTTTTTTTTTTTTTTTTTTTTTTGCGAGGTCCCCCTTCCCGCGAGGCCCTGTGCGACCGCACTGCTCGCACACCCCCTGAGGCGGCCCTGACTGTATCCTGTATGTACTGTACTGTATCCTGTATGTACTGTATCATGTATGTACTGCCCTGTATCCTGTATGTAATATATCCTGTATGTACTGTACTGTATCCTGTATGTACTGCCCTGTATCCTGTGCATGATGATCCATGCATTAATTTTAACTGTCCAAAAGGGGCAAAAGTGCAATGTGTCCATGTTGTTATTACTCTGATATTCAAAACATGTTCAAAGATGTGTGTGTATGTGTTATTAATACATGCAAAAGCAGTCAGAAATTACATATTACACAATGGTGACTTAATTGGGTTTTATGGAAGTTCGGACCAAGAATCCACATATGTGGACATCATTTTTCTCTAAAAGTACATCATATCAAAAGATGATACTTAGTTTTTATTCTAATTAGGGTCCAATAAGCCCAAATAGCCAAGAGAAATAAAAAATGCATGTAAAAAAAACAGCTTGGGCCTCAGAGCGCTGCTCTGTTGTAATTCAAAACTGATGCACTGCTCTGTTGTTATATTTGTATTGAACTATTTTATGTCCGTTCTATTTTATTATTTTTTGCCTATTTTTAAACTGAATCAAACCGCACTTTTTTACTCTGTCTATTCTATTTTTATTATTTGTATTACTGAATGAAACTGTAAACAGAGAGGCCTATTGGGATGCTAGCAAATGCATGCAAATGACATGTCAACTGCAACTTGTTCTTGTTCGCGGACAACTCAGCCCTGCTGGTCTCTGACAAGAACAAGTTACAGGTTGAACAAACCCTCAGCTCGGAACTAGGCAAAATCTGCACCTGGCTCGCTGACAACAAACTATCATTACACCTGGGTAAAACAGAGTCCATTCTCTTTGGATCAAATAACAAACTCAGCAAGGCCAACGGCTTCTCTGTTACAGTGGGTGACAATATCACAAGGAAAGTTAAATTACATACCTGGGTTCCATCCTAGAGGCACATTTTTCCTGTGACAAAATGGCAAACATTGTAATAAAAAAAAGTCAACCAACAAACAAGATTCTTATACCGGATCTCCTCTCTGGTAAACAAAAATACCCTGAAGACTCTGGCAGGAGAACTCATTCAAGGGTACTACGACTATGCTTGCACTTCATGGTACCAAAGCACCTCAAAGGCACTAAAAACAAGATTACAAACATCACAAAACAAACTGGTCAGACTACTGCTTGACCTTACTCCTAGAACCCACCTCACCCCTGCCCACTTTGACAACCTAGGATGGCTTAGAGTAGACAACAGAGTACAGCAACTTGCAATGGGCCTGGTCTACAAGATACACTACAGGACCAAGGTACCCATGTACAGGGCCGCCTCAGGGGGTGTGCGAGCAGTGCGGTCGCACAGGGCCTCGCGGGAAGGGGGGCCTCGCACAAAAATAAATAATAATAAAAAAAAAAAAAAAACATCTTTTATTTATTATTTCTTTTTATTATTATTTTTTATTTTATATTTTTTTTTGCGAGGCCCCCCTTCCCGCAGGGCCCTTTTTCATCACAGACCTAAAATCTAGTTTTGCTTATATGCTTATATATTTCACATTAGACACGTTTGTAGAATGTTCCTGGCTCTGCGGCTCTGCACTATTCTCTATTGGAGCTCTGGGGCTCAGCAGACATACTATTGGTTTCAAGAAGGGAGGGGTTACATTATGTGTATGCTGGCGTGCGTCAGCTGCATTTGACTATTTCACGCGTGCAGCTTTGGAGGTTATGCTTAGTTATGCCAGCCAAAACGAAGAGGACGGTCATTCGGCAGATGGACTGAAGATGAAAGTTGTTGCATGTTAGACAGTTCAGTCAGGCTAGCCACCCTGGCTAAAGGCAGGGACAGCTAGTTAGCTTTAGCTACATTATAATATTGAGTGCTAACGTGTGGTTCAGTCGGGATAGCCATGATGATGTCGGCTAGTAGCTAGCTTAGCTAAAGGCTAACTAGCGTTAGCTAACCTAGAGAGAGCGCGTGCAGCATTGTTATGCCAAGATGAAGAGGACGGTCATTCGGCAGATGAACTTCGTCAACTCCACGCGGTTGTCTCCATCCTCTTGGACGTTTGGTGAGTTTTTAATGCACTCTATTCTATTCCCGCCGTGGATATATCTCTCTCTCTCTCTCGGGAGCCAAACGGGCCGGCTAGCTGTTGTAGTAGCTAACGGTGTGTGGCCTGGTGTCAGCACCTGGTGCGAGGGAGGTGAGCTTGGTGTTTCATTATGAGAATATCTCCATGCTCAAGTCGGCTATAGTCCGCGAGGGACTTGTTGCCGGCACCGCTATGGTAAACACCACTCTGTAGTGGGACATGTATTGCATTCTTTTTCCCTTCCCTCTTCGGATGAGAAAAGGAAAACACAGCGGCTGTCTGAAGTGTTGGCCTGTATTGCTTTTCTCACGTTGTACAGTTTTTCAGTGGTAGCCGCATAGCTTGCTTCTGCGTTAGCTAGTGGTTAGCGATAGCCGGGTTGAGCTAACTGTTAGCCAGTTAGCTGTTTAGCTACGACGTTAGCTGCTCGTTTTCGCTCGGCTGGGAACGTTAGCTTGATGCTATCAGTTAGCCTAGAGTTAGCTGTTAGCTTGTGCTACGACCATTGACATTAGCCGTGAGAATAGCAGGCCCTGGCACTCTGACTACGACATCATCTTTGACAGAAGATGTAGTCGGGCCTGCACCATGACAAGGCTCCGGCCATAGCTTCTTTTTGTCCCGCCAGCGAGAGGCCTTTCGTCAACGTGGAGACCTGTGTTGCGGCCTTTCGCCCTGCGTTCCTTGGTGCAGGTAAGATGTCCATTGGACATTACCCCACTCTTCCTTCCTTCCCCTCCCGAATGTTTTGTTAATAACGATGTTTTTTTCCAGGCAAAAAATATGTTACTTCACAACATTTGGAGATACGACATGTGCTGTGTGTGAATTGTCTTGGTCGTTTGTGTAGCTTGGGTAGCGTTGGCCAAAGCTGTGTGTGGCCTGGTGTCAGTACCTGGCTACTCTATTTGCAGTTAGCCTATTTAGCTGATGTCGGCCATTGGCTCCTTGTTACTTTGTTTTCTCTGGTATAGACCCTCTTCTCTTTGGATTTAAGTGTTGATCTTTGTCCTTTTGGATCTATGTATATTCATGTTGCCTTTGTGAAGTTATCTTTTCCTTCTGTTTTGTTCTTCCATTAAAAGTTGAATATCCTTTAGGGGCTCATCTTTGCTTATCTCTCTCATACATGCTCTCTCTCTAACACACACACACACAGACATGCTCTCTCTCTCTAACACACAAACACACATGCTCTCTCTCTCTCTTTCTAACACACAGACATGCTCTATATCTCTCTCTAACACACAAAATGACATGCTCTCTCTCTATATATTTCTCTCTCTTTCTAACACACATATACATGCTCTCTCTCTAACACACACACACACACAAACAGACATGCTCTCTCTCTATCTCTCTCTCTCTGGCCTTGCTCTGGTGGAGGGTCAGGGGCATTGCCGGGTCTGTGCAGCGATAACACTGTATATTGACTGTAGAATGGGAGCTCTCTCTCGCTCTCTCTCTTGCTATATGTTGACTGTATCATGCCCAGCCTCGGGCAACGCTATTATTTAAGAATATGTTGACTGTATTTAAAAAAAATAAAAATAAAAAAATATATCAAACAAGGGACTAAACACGTTTCACAATTATGCCACATCAATGTGGAACGCCCTACCTACAGCTGTAAAGGAATGTGAATCACTACCCACATTCAAAACCACTCTCAAAGAGCACCTACGGGAGGCTGCAATTCTAAACTGGCCCCCGTAAATGTCCGAACAACCTCCCACCCGCCCACCCCCTCCCAATGTAGAGTTCCCTCTCCCTCATATGTATATATTTGCTGTTAGGATCTCTGTTTAACAGTACTGTATATTTGCATATCTTGTATGTCACAAATGTAACAGTACTGTACATCTGTATGGCATGTATGTCATAAATGTCATGATTAGATTAGATTATTAGATTAGATTTTTATATCTGTATATCTGTATGTTGTGTATGTCATAAATGTCATTATGAATTGAAAATGGGGGACCCTGATGTAAACAAGACGAAAGTCTTTCTCTGGCCTGCATCCCCTTAACAATTGTGTGTATTGAGCTGTACTGTACTGTGCTCATTCTGAAATCTGTTAATAAAAATGTTCAATCAATAAATCAATCAATCTAGATCCTAATGTGAAACACTGTGATTTACCTTACCTTGCTACCTCTCTATCTATTTTATGCTTGCTTATGCCTGTATTGTTTACTGTTGTGAAGCACTTTGAACTGCAACTTCTGTATGAAAAGTGCTATACAAATAAAGTTTATTATTATTTTTTTTTGTATGTAAATGGTGAAACAAGTGACTGCATTATAATATAGTATAGTATAGAGACTGAGTAGACTCATTATAATATAGTGTAGTCTCAGTAAACTCATTATAATATAGTGTAATAAGGTGTAATGGTTAACACTGTCACCTCACAGCTAGAAGGTCCAGGGTTCGATTCCTGCTTGGGGACCTCCGTGTTGCTAGGTACCCAGGTGGGGTATCTCCCGGGCCTTTCTGTGTGGAGTTTGCATGTTCTCCCCGTGCTCGCGGCCCCACGCCGACGCCCCTATCTGCTCCCGTCTGCCCTTGGGGGGGAAGGACGACGGGATGGGTCAAGCGCAGAGACTCGATTTCATTGGTGACCCAAAGAAAAATTGCATGTGTGTGTTCCTGTGTGTGCCGCCCACCACATGTGTGTCACTGCATGACGCAAATGTTTTTTTATTTTTATTTTTGACATTACACACAAACATTAACAGTAGAAATCCACTATAAATCACAGGACTATTACCGATATAATACTAACAATAATGATAGCCCATTTTTTAAATCAAAATAGATGTAGATTAAAAATATACACAAATTAATTACAATACAATACAATACATATACTATGCTCTTGCTCGCTCTTCCCCCCCCCACAGGACCCCCTCTTGGATAGCATCCATTATACCGCTATGTACAAAGTGTGATAACTGAGAGACATTATTCAGCAACAATACAGAAGGCAGTACAGGTATTGTCAGAAATAAAAATTCTGATAATAGTGTGGTTACTTCTTCCCAAAATATCTTAACAGGAGGGCATTCCCAATACATATGCATAAATGTACCACTATCATCGTTTAAACATAAGGAACATCGAGAGTCTTGTTTAAGCCCCATTCGGTTCAGTCGTATAGGAGTCAAAGTCCTATGAATAAAATTAAGATTAATCTGTTGATGATCCGGGTTGCGTGACGATAGCCAAACGTTTGCCCAGACTTCAGCCCAATCAAAATCTACTTCCAAGTCTGGTATATCCTTCCTCCAAACTGAGTCTAGGGGAAGGACTTCATACGAAGACGTAAGTAAGTGACGATAAAAGTCAGAGACGAAGCCTCTCGATGTCTCCTTTTCATGAAAGAATTTGTGATATCTGTGGTGCTCAAGTGGTATCTTTAATGGGACTCCATGAGCCTTCAAAGTTGCTAATAACTGTAGATAGAAATAATATGTGGAGCTGGTGAGGTTAAATTTGTTATGTATATCTTGATAGCTACAGAAACCCCGGTCATTGAAGATATCTCCCAAAGTATGTATGCCCTTCTTTTCCCATTTGAGAAATCTGATAGGTTGTTGTGCAATAAGGAGTGCATTGTTATTAAATATGGGAGAATGGCTATGCCATTTATGTAGGTTAGTAAAAAAATTCTGTGTGTCACACCATATCCGGATCACATGTGTAATAAGACGGCCAAATTTCAAGTTGCATTGCTTAATTGATAAGTTGGTGTATACTACATCCTGCAGTCTCTGTGGTGCCACTATGTTTTCTTCTAATGTTCTCCAGGATACAGATGCTTGAGAATCAAACCAGGTGATCAGTGGTCTTAAGTGGTCTTAGCATTGAGCTGAAGAAGTTGATTCTGGGTAAAACATCCATCTTAACTATTGATACTCGGGCCTGTACTGAGTTTTTAAGTTTTGACCACCTGTCAAAGTCATTTGTGATCCTATCTTGGATTCCTGTATAATTATACTTCACTGTTTGGCATATAGTGGGGAATATTTCAACTCCAAGACATCTAAAGTGTTCTACCATTTGTATATTTTCTGGAAGGAAGGTAGCCTTCGCAGTGACATTAAGTGGAAGGAAGGCCGATTTTGGCCAGTTTATCCTAAATCCTGATAGATTGCCAAAATCATCTATCAGCTTGAGAAGATGAGGCAGTGAGGTGGTAGGGTTTTGCATGAACAATATTACATCGTCCGCATATACACTAATATGATGCTGTGTGTCCCTAATTGAGATCGGCTCTATGGATTGGGATTGTCTTATATACTGTGCTAAAGGTTCTAAGGATAGAGCAAATAGTCCGGGACTAAGAGGACAACCCTGTCTGGACGAGCGCGAAACAGGAAAGAGAGGGGAGGTGAATTTACCTGTTATAACCATGGCCGATGGCTCTGTGTATAGTACTTTTATCATATTAATGAATCCTACTCCTAACCCCATCCTTCCGAGTTCTGCCCATAGATAAGACCATTCCAACCTATCAAAGGCCTTCATCGCATCCAAGGATAATATAGCTGTAGGAGGCACGGCATCCTTGCTGGCGTCTATCACATGTAGTAACTGTCTAATATTATCCGTGATCAGGCGGCCTCTTATGAAGCCTGTCTGATCAGGATGAACTAAAGATGTCATATGCTTTTGAAGTCTGATGGCTAGTACCTTAGCATACAGCTTGAGATCGGTTCCGAGGAGGCTTAAGGGTCTATAACTACCACATTCGGTGGGGTCTTTGTCTTTTTTAAGAAGGACAGATATGAGTGCTATATTGACGTCCCTGGGGAAGTTCCCCTCTTTGATTGAGTATAAAATCATATCAAGTAATAGGGGTCCAATTACATCCCAACATGAGAGGTACAGTTCTGGTGGGATACCATCCCATCCAGGAGCCTTACCACTTTGCAATTCAGATATAGCTTCCCTAAGTTCCTCTAGTGTAATAGGTGTGTCTAACTGTTTAGCGTCTTCCTCTGAGAGTTTAGGTAGGTTAATTTGATCAAGAAATGTATCCAGTTTATTATGATCGAAAACCACTTCTGATTTATACAAGTTGGAGTAAAACTCTCTGAAAGTCTCTTTGATTTTTTTGCGGTCTGTAACAAGCCCTTGTTGGTCCTTAATAGTAGGGATATCAGAAAATTGTGCATTGGATCGTATCTTCATAGCTAGTAGGTGACTTGGTTTAGAGCCATGAAAGTAATAATGTTGTCTTGTACTGCGTATTTGAAATTCAGATTGTTGTCTTAAAATGGAGTTAATCTCTTTTTTTAACACATTAATTTGAGACTCCAATTGACCCGAGTAGTTGTGTTGTAAAGAAGAGAATAACGACGAGTGAAGCGTTTCCAGCTCTACCAATTTGGAATGCCATTTCTTACGGACAGTGGTACGTTATTGAAATCATCTGGGGGTGCACGCGCCTAATGGCGCCACGTGCACGTGCGCTCCCGGCGCGTGCGCGCACTCCCACGAATGCGCATTTAATGTCCCCTCGCTTGAGCACAGACTAAAGACAGTGCCTAATTGCCTCTACGAATGTTATGTAACTAGGGTGACCAGATGCAAAAAGTCCAAAAGCAGGACAACAGTAAGATTTTGGTGGGACAAAGTGGGACAAAGTGGGACAGATAGATAATGTAATTTTTTTTATTAGAATAACTCGTCTTCACCGAATAGATAAAGGTTAAATCAAAATAAATACAAATTAAATACAGAATTATATCTCTCCACATTCATCTTGGCACTGGCAGCCGGCTTGTTACCACCTAACATCTGTTTTAAATATTCAAACTTTATCACTTGACAGGAATGTCTTGTGTTCGATTTTTTTTTTTTGCTTCGAAAAGAGGGACATCCTCTCAATATGTGGGACGCGGTCTCAAATGGTGGGACAGTACAACCAAAAGGGGGACACCTGGTCACCCTAAATGTAACACATGTCATTCACAACAAGTTAGGTGTGAATGTATCTGAGAACGTATTTAACACACCTGACGACCGGCGCTATTGATATGCAAATAGCGAGTACTTATCTGGGGTGCAACCCCGTCCCATGAAGAACGCATGCCTGCTTACGGAGGATGGAGGCAAAGACTTTGTTTCTTTGAGTTAACTCATTATTATATTGTGTAATCTTAGTAGACTCATTATTACATTGTACTGAGTAAACTCTTTATAATATTGTGTAATATTAGTAGACTGATTATTATTACATTGTGTTTCATTGAGTTAACTCATTATAATATTGTGTAATCTTAGTAGACTCATTATAATATTGGGGCGCCAGTGACTCAGGAGGTAGAGCAGTCGTCCGGTAATCCGGAGGTTCCCGGTTCGATTCCCGCTCCTCCCAGGCAGCGTGTCGAAGTGTCCTTGAGCAAGACACTTACCCCCTAATTGCCACCCATGTGCAGGTTGGCACCTTGCATGGTTGCCTCTGCTGTCAGTGTGTGAGTGAACGGGTAACATGTGAGGAACAAATTGTAAAGCGCTTTGGATAAAAGTGCTATATCAGATTCAGATTACTTTCCCCCATCCCCATTATGTTGAAAAGACAATGGAACGTGACACGACAGTACAGTGCATAAACTTTTTCACAAATAAGTATAATAAACAAGAAAGTGCAAAACAGGACAGAACAGTGAGACAACAATAAGACAGTGCAGTGGTTGGAGACATCGGTGAAACATAAAGTTTAAAAATCTATCCCTAGCAGCAGGGGGGGGTGGAGCAGGGGGACACCTGACTCGTTTACCAGGCGAGCTGCTGAGGGGAAGAAAGCTGAGTCTGTGACAGGTTTTCTTGGGCAGCCGTAGCCGCTGGCTGTGGGGAAGCAGGGTGAAGAGGTTGTTTACTATTTACCATTTATAATGTGTACACTGAGTAGACTCATCATAATAGTGTGCAGTCCAACCTGTCCATCACTTAGTTGGTCAGTCTTGGTACATAGTTCTATATACAGCTAACACTTCGGACAAGTTATTGTGGTCACGGCAAGACGGATAGGCGGTCATTACAACCCCCCCGCTGCTCTGCGTGTCGGTGTGGAAAGAGAATAAATGAAAAGAGAGCGGGTCACCTGAATGACATATATGTTGTACATCAAAGGCAGCTATGGTAATTGCTCGTTGGCGACTGGAGTTATGGTCTCAAATAATTTTCCTACATTAGTTTTAATGGGCTGTGTCATTGAATCACCCCGTTCATACTAAGTTTAGAATCCAATCTCCCTGTCGCCGTGGTGACGTGAGGGCCGCTGGGGACACACAGCTGTACTGCTACTTGGGCAGTGAGAGTATTATGGGATATGTATATCTGTATGAAGAAGATACGTAATGACAATCTGTTTGAATCAAAAAGAATAATGCATTTATTAAAGGTGTTATAGGTAACATTTGTATGTAGTGTAATGGTTAAAACAAGAATACATCCACATGCAGAGCTTTTAGACAGGTGCGGAATAAACATACATTTAACATTTATTGCTTTCCCCCCAAAAAAATATTGATTTATGAAAATATTATTAAAACATGTTGGCAGGGGGCGGTCAGGTGGCGTAGCGGAGATTGTGCTCGTCACCAATGCAAGAGGCTGCGGTCTCGACTCCCGGAGAGTCAGCATTGCCTTGGCTTGGGCTGATCACTATACTAACTCGTTTGGCTGAGTTAGGGGGAGGGAAGCTGTGGGTGGGTCCTGGGCGTTGTGGACAGTGACCCCTACAGTTTGGTCGGAGCGCCTGCACAGCGAGGGTAGGATCTGGAGAGAGGTAGTGCGACCTTCCACACGTTACACTCTCCCGGTGAGAATCTGCGCTGCCAGGCTGGCTGCACATGCGTTGGAGGAAAGCATGTGACAGTCTCCGGCCTCTCGGACCAACAGTAGGGGGGGGTGCGCGACAACCAGGAAGGGGTTTGGGAATTGGCATAACGACTAACAGTGGGATGGGAGAAAAATCGGAAAAAGGAGGGGGAAAAAGATAATTAAAAAAAATTTAAAATAAAATGTTGGCAGGTCCAAAATGAATGTTGTTGTTTACATGTTGCAGGCATGTATCCATAGCTTACTTCCCATTTCCCCCGACTGCACCTGATTGGATAAATGACATGCTGGTGCTCTAGAGTGACATCTAGTGGTGGAATGTTATCTATAGCACCTTTAAGTATTATTGGTAGAACTATATATATATGTAATATATGTAATCCTGCTTATATCCACATTGTATATACTATATCTGTATATATCCCATAACTATTCTTATTAGTGTACATAATAATTAGCATATTACTCAGTAGCTTCATTATATATATTCTATATAATCACTTTTTAATTTAATCACAAATTACAAACGCATCCATTGGTAGGTATTATGTAAGGGATAATGTATAGCTACGAGGTCATTGTCGCAAAATAATTGACCGACACCGAGTTTAGAATACCGAGGCGCCTCGCCAAGGTGTTCTAAACGTAGTGAAGGTCAATTATTTTGCGACAATGACCGAGTATAGGCTATGCATTATCCCGCTTATTACATGCGAAACTTACTAACAATACACCTAATTCATTTGACACCATCGACAAGACGAGATCAAATGCAGACGCAGTTGTTCTGTGGCTCTGTCAGCCCAAATAAAGTTATTATTATCGCCGGCAGCCGGCAGGTGTGTCTGATTGCACTGATGCAGTGTGTGTCAGTGGGCTTGATTGCTCCAGCTGCGAACAGCGGTCATTATTGCTCGGTTGCACTGATGCAGTGTGTGTCAGTGGGCTTGATTGCTCCAGCTGCGAACAGCGGCCATTATTGCTCGGTTGCCCCTGGCAGCGGTCCGTTATCGAGTCCTCCACTCCCTCCACTGGCTCCCGATCAAACACCGCATCAACTTTAAAACACTACTCCTCACCTTCAAAGCCCTCCACAGCCTGGCCCCCCCCTACCTGACTGATCTCCTTCTCCCCTACCGCCCAACCCGTTCCCTCCGGTCCTCCTCCACTGCCTCCCTCACTGTCCCGACATCCAAGCTCAAAAACTTCGGAGATCGGGCCTTCTCTCGCACTGCACCCCGACTCTGGAACTCCCTCCCCCAGTCCATCAGAGACTCCCCTACACTCTCCACCTTCAAAGCTCGCCTCAAAACCCACCTGTTCTCCCTTGCCTTCAACCCCCCCCACCCCTAAACCCCCCCCTCCCCTCCAACCTGATCGATACGTCTCTAGTCTTTTTTTTTTTTTGTGCCACCAGGCTGTCTCCCCCGTTCCCCCCATGGTCTCATGTTCCTTTGTTTTTGTTTCTTGTTGTTTTGTTTTGTTTCTTTGCTTTCGCCTCTTTTGTTTGTACTCTTGCTCCCGACTACTGTCAGCGACTTCGGGTTATTGAGAAGCGCTATATAAATTAAATGAATTATTATTATTATTATTTAATAACGGACCGCAAC
>NC_140173.1:40627797-40651509 GCF_963971535.1 Notolepis coatsorum | reverse complement strand
GAGAGTCAAGTCAAGTCAAGAGTTTTAATTGTCACGGCATACAAGTATACAATGAAATGCGGGTGGTCTTGCCCGCGACGATGTGCAATACAGTGGTACAACATATACTAGAATCCGATAAAAAAAAAAAACATTGTGCAATAAACAGGTAACAGGTAACATGGTGTGACATCTCGGTATCTGTACATAGTTATTTACAGAGCATATAGGACATGCTAGGTAGCTTTAGTAGTGCAATACACTGTTCCTGTTATACTAATTTAAAGTGGCCTTTCCTTTTGGCCATAAGTGTGCGTGTGTGCGGCATGAGTGTGTGCCCGCTCATGTTAAAGTGTTAAGTGGCTGCTAGTGTGTGAGCGTGCACAGCGTGCGTGTCGTGTGTGTGCTCATGTGTGCTTATGTGTGTTCAGTGTTCTGTGGTACTCAATGTTCATTGTTCAAGACTCTGATGGCCTGGGGGAAGAAGCTGAGCCTAAGCCTCTCTGTCCTAGTAGCTGGGGTTCGCAGGCGTCTGTCTGACCTCAGCAGCTGAAACAGGCTGTTATTGGGGTGGTGAGGGTCTTTCATTATCCTGCAGGCTCTGGATTTGCACCTCTTGTTGTATAGAACCTGCAGGGGAGGTAGTGCAGTACCCGTGGTGCGCTCGGCTGAAGGGCCTTCTTGTTCTGTGCCGTCCTGTTTCCATACCAGGCAGTGATGTTTCCGGTCAGGATGCTCTCTACAGCTCCTGAGTAGAAGGACTGGAGTATCTTCCCCGATTCTCTGAACTTCCTTAACTGTCTCAGGTGGTAGAGGCGCTGTTTCGCCTTCTTTACTACTGTGTCTATGTGTGTTGACCATGTCAGATCCTCTGAGATGTGGACCCCCAGGTACTTAAAGCACCACAGAGGTGAGTGACACCGGTCTGTAGTCATGAGAGATGGGTCAGAGAGAGAGGAGAGGAAGAAAGGAGAGAAAGAGGGGGCAGAGAGAGAGAGGGAGGGGTGGGGGGAGAGAGGGGGACAGAAAGAGAGAGACACACAAATTCACCTGGAAGATGTGTTTATTAAGGCTCTTATCGGTGGACAGCGTTCCCAGTATTAAGAGCGGACATGTTTAATGCTTTGCCAATACCCTGCACGTTAGCACCTTCCATAAATCGCCTGCAAACAGCAGGAGGAGAGTGGCGCTCAGGAGGAGGCCAGGACACGGACAGGAGGAGACAAGAGGAAGGAGAGTCGGCAGTCCACTAGGAGAGACATAGTGGAGAAGGTTCTTTATGGTGACAGTTGTTATGGGAATGTTATCCATGTCTATACATCTATGTTACAATATGTATCCTATCTCTGTACAGACCAACATAACGGCCCAGACTACTGTAACTAGGCCACAGGGTGTGTGTCTCTTTAAAGATCCCAGGGTTATGGGAGCTGTTAGACGAGGCTGTTTTCCTTCTATGCTAAAGCCATAACAAAGTCTTGTTGTTGATTTCCCTAACGGGGCCCATTTTGTTTACCTTTTTGTCATAGTTGGACGTCATTTCATGTGTATTTAATTGTATGTCTGACCAAGGTTCTTTCTCACTCCCTGGTCAGACACCTGTGTACACTGTGGTTCTGATTTGGAACAGAGCATATTATTTTCCTTGTGTGGCCATATGAGGGAATAAATCTATGATCATTTTTATTCAGCTTTGGACTCAGAAATTGTTTACTGCCGCTCACTTTCTGCTCTTATAATAATTTCCACAACACAGTAGGAAGACTGAGAGGGAGACAGAGGAGAGATGGTTCTTTATTGAGACAGTAGGAAGGCTGAGAGGGAGACACACAGGAGAGGAGGTTCTTTATTGAGACAGTAGGAAGGCTGAGAGGGGACAGAGTAGGGGAGACACAGGAGAGAAGGTTCTTTATTGAGACAGTAGGAAGGCTGAGAGGGAGACAGAGTAGAGGAGACACAGGAGAGAAGGTTCTTTATTGAGACAGTAGGAAGGCTGAGAGGGAGACAGAGTAGAGGAGACACAGGAGAGAAGGTTCTTTATTGAGACAGTAGGAAGGCTGAGAGGGAGACAGAGTAGAGGAGACACAGGAGAGAAGGTTCTTTATTGAGACAGTAGGAAGGCTGAGAGGGAGACAGAGTAGGAGAGACACAGGAGAGAAGGTTCTTTATTGAGACAGTAGGAATGCTGAGAGGGAGACAGAGTAGAGGAGACACAGGAGAGAAGGTTCTTTATTGAGACAGTAGGAATGCTGAGAGGGAGACAGAGTAGAGGAGACACAGGAGAGACGGTTCTTTATTGAGACAGTAGGAAGGCTGAGAGGGAGACAGAGTAGAGGAGACACAGGAGAGAAGGTTCTTTATTGAGACAGTAGGAAGGCTGAGAGGGAGACAGAGTAGAGGAGACACAGGAGAGACGGTTCTTTATTGAGATAGTAGGAAGGCTGAGAGGGAGACAGAGTAGAGGAGACACAGGAGAGACAGTTCTTTATTGAGACAGTAGGAAGGCTGAGAGGGAGACAGAGTAGAGGAGACACAGGAGAGACGGTTCTTTATTGAGACAGTAAGGCTGAGAGGGAGACAGAGTAGAGGAGACACAGGAGAGAAGGTTCTTTATTGAGACAGTAGGAAGGCTGAGAGGGAGACAGAGTAGAGGAGACACAGGAGAGAAGGTTCTTTATTGAGACAGTAGGAAGGCTGAGAGGGAGACAGAGTAGAGGAGACACAGGAGAGAAGGTTCTTTATTGAGACAGTAGGAATGCTGAGAGGGAGACAGAGTAGAGGAGACACAGGAGAGAAGGTTCTGGTGGGATCTGATCCCAGGTCAGCAGAGGTGGTAGTGGACAGAGGTCAGATATACAGTAATTTAATTTAAACAAACATCATCATTTTTCTTTTATATAATAATTAAGAAGAAAATATTTGAAAACAGTGAAAATAAATGTCAAGCAAAATAGTTTTTCAAGCAATCTAATGAAAAACCACCTGTTGTGACAAAAAACATGTCTGACTTCAAAGATATCTGTTCCTGTGTGACAAGAGGAGGGAAGAGAGACAGAGGGGCGGGGGGGAGAGAGAGAGAGAGAGAGAGAGAGAGACAAAGAGAGAGACGGAGAGAGATGGGGGATGGAGTGATTAGGGTGGAGGAGGGCGCGTTGGGTCAAAGGGGCTGTGGGGGGTGCAGGAAGAAAACCTCGGTGGGGGGGCCGGGCCTTGGCGTTGGGGGGCTCGGTGGGGGGGGGTCCATTGTGTTGTAGATGAACACACACACAGGGACAGAGATACACACCCACACACGTGCGCACGCACACACACAGATACACAGCGGCAGAGAGACACACAGATACACACACACACACATGGGCAGAGTCACTCACCCACACACAGACATTTCACAAGCTTTGAAACTCCAGATCAGTCGTTGCATAAGTAACCCATAATGAATGACTTTGTAGACGTGTGTCTATGTGTTTGTGTGAATGAATGAGCGTGTGTGTGTGTGTGGGTGTGTGTGTGCTTGTGTGTGTGTGTGTGTGTGTGTGTGTGTGTGTGTGTGTGTGTGTGTGTGTGTGTGTGTGTGTGTGTGTGTGTGTGTGTGTGTGTGTGTGTGTGTGTGTGTGTGTGTGTGTGTGTGTGTGTGTGTGTGTGTGTGTGTGTGTGTGTGTGTGTGGTTGTCGTACTAACTAGTGAGAAGACAACTCCTTCCCAGGTCACTTCCTGCCCCCCCCCCCCTCCCACTGCAACAACTATTGATATGTTAACACATGCTGCTTCAGATCAAGACACACACACACACACACACACACACACACACGCACGCACGCACACACACACACAAGTGAAACAAGTGTCCCCCACCCCCCAGGTGACTTGATGGAGAAGTTGGCCCAGGAAACACTTTATTGTCCCTATAAGGGGCCTTTCTCACTCAGGTATTCGGTTCCATTCCGTTTCGTTCTAGCCCGTTCCGAGATCTGATGCGAACTCCCCCCCCCCCTCACCCCCCTCTAGTTTGCGTACACACTGCAGTCAGGGTTTCCGTTAGAATTTTTTTTTGCAGGTCTGAGTGTCCGGTAGATTTCAATCTACCGGACAAATGGGATAAATTCCGGTCAGAGTTTATTGAGCTTAAAAACAATTGATAGGCCTATATAAAGAATGACATCATCAAGGCATTTATAATATTTTAACTTAAAACTAGACTACTTTTGCGTATATACAGTCATTAATATATTCCAAATAAAATAAGTCCCTCGAGACTGCGTGCTGCTGCCGACTTGAGGTGTCGGTGGGCAGTCTGCCCGACCTTAATAAACAGCAGTCTGTTATAATCACATTTTTATGAGCTAACGAATTCCGTTATATTGGACATTTGTATTAATTATATCAAGCGAAGAACTGAGAAATTTGGCAGAGAGACGGCAACATTATCGTGGGTTTGCGCCGTGATGTATATCTCCACCTCCCAACGACTTGGTGCTGCTGCTCATAATGTCCGGTGAAAATAATTCCCTCTAAGCACAATTTGATTATTTGAATTGTATTAAAATAGGCTAAAATTAAATAGCCTATGCGATGAACGAAACAATCATTACATTTGTCGTTGCTTCACCAAGCAGCCGGTCAATGACATCCTGTGTCAGCGAGCTGGCAGCTGATATATCAGCGCGAGCCAGCCGCAGTTAGTTTGCAAGAAGCATCCAGCTGCAGACCCGCAGAGCAGCTTTCCAGGTCTGGGGACCGCACTGTGCCAGCAAAGCTGGTGGGTTCTGTGGGTCTGCAGCTGCATGCCTTCCGCAAATCCAGCAGCAAGCTCTCACTGACACAGCGTCGTCATTACCAGACCGGCTGCTTGGCGAAGCAACGACAACAAACGCAATGATTGTTTCGTTCATCGCATAGGCCACCCAACTCCAGCCCATCCAAATACAATTCAAATAATCAAACTGTGCCCAGAGGGAACTATTTTCACCGGACACTATGACCGGAGAGATTAAATTTGTCGGACTTCAACAGATTTTGCCAGTCAAATACCGGTAATTACCGGCTAACGGAAACGCTGACTGCAGTCTTGTTTCGTTCCGGGTTCTGTTTACGGTTTGCCTTTTGAGCGTTTACGCTTGGCGTAGGCGATGATGTCACGTTTGAAAATGTAAACACAGGAAGTGTTAACATGGCGCTGGAGACTGGATGCTGATATAAAATGAATAAATAAGCAATAAATATGAAGTTATATTTGAACCTCTGTTGTCAAGCCTTGTCAATATAACCCACCCCATTTTATCACGAATGGATGGTGTTGTAGAGTTCGCTTTTGAGCGTTTCCCAGGGCTAAGGCTAAGCTAACGGCTAACGCTAGTTAGCTTAGCCTAGTCTAGTATAGCCTGTAGCACTTTTTCTTTTCAGCAAAGAACGTGCAATAAACAAAACGGATACATTCACTGTGTGTTCTGCCTCTTTTCTCACGAATGGAACTCTGTTGTAGAGTCCGCTTTTGAGCGTTTTGCAGGGTTAACGTTAACGCTAAGCTAACGGCTAACGCTAGTTATCTTAGCCTTTTACTAGTAACATTGCTGCATCGATTATATTGAATGTCATTGATCTACTGGTCGACCACGGCCGACTGGTTGGGCACCACTGGTCTAATAGAAATAAATGCATTCGAACAAGAAACGAATGTATAGAAAATAGCATGGCAAACAAAAATTGCCAGGCCTAATGCGAGCCAGGGAAGTGCTGTGCGTTTGTAACGTGGCTTCATGTTTTCATCCACTTGTTTTTGGTTGAGGTCTGAACTCTCAAATTGCCCATAAATATCATTTTTGTGGGTATTCTCCAGTTGTTGCTGTGTGGTGTTATCTGCCCAAAATTCAAGCAAGCATGACAGTAACGACGTTGTGTGTGTCACGCCCCCCGCTCCCACGGCCGATTCCGAGACCCCCTAATCCAACTGGCCCCGTTCAGCGGGGGGTAAAACGAATCAGCGCCGTTTCACTCCCAAAAGGGGTGAGTGAGGACACTCCCCCCGTGCTCCGGGGCGGTGATTCGATCCCAAAACCTGAGTGAGAAAGGCCCCTAAGTGTAGGAGTGCTGGTCTGGGATCAGTGCTCAGGTCTTTATTGTCCCTATAAGTGTAGGAGTGCTGGTCTGGGATCAGTGCTCAGGTCTTTATTGTCCCTATAAGTCTAGGAGTGCTGGTCTGGGATCAGTGCTCAGGTCTTTATTGTCCCTATAAGTGTAGGAGTGCTGGTCTGGGATCAGTGCTCAGGTCTTTATTGTCCCTATAAGTGTAGGAGTGCTAGTCTGGGATCAGTGCTCAGGTCTTTATTGTCCCTATAACTTAGTGTAGGAGTGCTAGTCTGGGATCAGTGCTCAGGTCTTTATTGTCCCTATAAGTGTAGGAGTGCTAGTCTGGGATCAGTGCTCAGGTCTTTATTGTCCCTATAAGTGTAGGAGTGCTGGTCTAGGATCAGTGTTCAGGTCTTTATTGTCCCTATAAGTGTAGGAGTGCTAGTCTGGGATCAGTGCTCAGGTCTTTATTGTCCCTATAAGTGTAGCAGTGCTAGTCTGGGATCAGTGCTCAGGTCTTTATTGTCCCTATAAGTGTAGCAGTGCTAGTCTGGGATCAGTGCTCAGGTCTTTATTGTCCCTATAAGTGTAGGAGTGCTGGTCTAGATTCAGTGCACAGGTCTTTATTGTCCCTATAAGTGTAGGAGTGCTGGTCTAGGATCAGTGCTCAGGTCTTTATTGTCCCTATAAGTGTAGGAGTGCTGGTCTAGGATCAGTGTTCAGGTCTCATGCACCATAAACACTATACCTCACTTATGAGCCAATCTGGTCTCAGCTCAGCTACTGTACAAGTTTTAAGTTTCAAGTTTCAAGTTTCTTTATTAGTTGTCATACAAAAATACACAATACTTTTATATGAAATGCTTCTTGCTCCTGAGAGTGTGCTAAATAAAAATAGATATAGTATTAAATAAGTATAAAATAGAAGTCAAAAGTACGTAAACAAAAGTGTTCAATATACATACAATATGCAATGCAGAGTAGGAAAAGTAACTGATCAGATGCTTCAGATGCTTGATGAACACAGGCCTGAGTGTAAGTTATCATCTGATGCTTGATGAACACAGGCCTGAGTGTAAGTTATCATCTGATGCTTGATGAACACAGGCCTGAGTGTAAGTTATCATCTGATGCTTGATGAACACAGGCCTGAGTGTAAGTTATCATCTGATGCTTGATGAACACAGGCCTGAGTGTAAGCTATCATCTGATGCTTGATGAACACAGGCCTGAGTGTAAGTTATCATCTGCACTCTATATTCATATCTAAACGGCTGGTTTAGGCAAGTACTCTGATTGGTCGAACTGGCGAGCCGTGGGTTGCTAGGGAAACTAGTGGTGGTAACTAGAGAACTAGCTAACGCGTTCCTTTGCTTTGGATTTAACTCTGTAACGATGGCCCTGCTTGGTATTGCACTTTGTTTACATTGTTTAGTTTTGGTCTGACGTGTGGGTTGGAGTTTAGTAACTTGAGATTGACAGCCTGAGGTGCCCCCCCGCCCCCCCCCCCCCCTCTCTACCCATTCAGAAATACTTTAATCACCCGAGGGACATCTGGCACTACAAAGAAATCGCTCACAGTAAACATTTAGGTAGACAAAACAAAGTCACGAATAAGAATAACAAAGAAGAAGAAAAAAGAATAAAGAATAAAATAAGCCTAAGAATAAAATAATCCCGGGATTCACATTTCCTATGTTATGTATACATTCTAATATAAAATATACAGTAAAAAAATATACAGAAGTCTACAGTACGTGTACAGTAAGTGTTATATTGAACAATATTGTTTTAAAAGTAAAAGTCCAGGGCCCTCATTCATCAACGTGTCGTAGAAAATGTTCTATTTCCACACGTAAGCACAGAATTTAGAATCAGTGCACGCACAGAAATATTGGGATTCATCAACCGTGCGTACACAGGTCCTATGCTCCTCCGTGTTGATAAATACCGACTTTGTTCTACCGTCAATGCTCGTGCATGATTATCCATATATGGTCATGAAAGTGATGAAACACCCCCCATGGGATGTGAAATAATGGACTGACCCGAGCGGAACTCTGAGAAACTTCACGGAGATTGTTCACTGCTGTCGAACCAAGAAGACACAACGCGTGTTATGGGATAAATAAAAGGCGGACTTGTAAACGGTGATGTCAGATATCAACGGCTCCCTAAGACCATTGCTGCAATTCTGCCTGGACAGCTCAAAATACTAATAAAGACCGTTCGTTGACCACTGTTTGGCGTTGGTTGTGTGTTGTAATATGAATGCCTTTATTAGTTGTGTTCAATTGGCTATATGATTTTTAGAGGCATCTATTTTGTTGTCGGTATTACAGACAACAAAATAGATGCCTCTAAAAATCATATACTATTAGGTAGCCTATATGAATTACATATAATAGCAGCCATAGCCTACATTATGCAACAGTAACTTGCGCATACCAGTGTATGCGACGGACCAGTGTATACCTTATATCATATCATATTCATATAATAGTTTACTCTATCAGCATACCAGCATGTAATATGTTCTTTGTTAGAACTCAACCCGTTATTATTTTGCACATAGATTGCAGAAATACGGGAACGTTTTGATTTACATTAGAAGGCTTTGACATTGTAAAACTAAATACGTGGAATTCCGTAAGCATAATACAAGTCATATCACCCACACGATATGCTCTGTGTCCAGAGCATGTATGCTTTTCATTCATTTAAGACACATTATTGCAAGGGTTTTGTAATACACATACACCCTGGTGTCATTGCAATGCGTTTTTTATTCTTTCTTATACAGTAAAAAGGGGGAAGAACACTATATCGTGGGTGTTCATATGACTTGTATTCTGCTTACAGCTTCGAAATTCCACTTGTTTCGTTTAACGTAAAGCCTTTTAAATATAATCAAAACGTTCCCGTGTTTCTGCGGTCTGTGCGCAAAATAATAACGAGTTGAGCTACGCGGAGCGCAGTCAGTCAGTACACCCCGTATATTCCGATAACGCTATATAAACCATGCTGCATTCATTCTGAGAGAAAGATCTATTATTCCAAATGCTATTTATAGGGTTTTGACCATAATTACACTACTGTTGCTATTTTACAATGAACTATGATGAATTACGGTTCATACAGAACATGCCAGTGTTGAAACTAATGCACAGAAGCTCATTTCCTTGTTGTAATAATATATTTTACCACTGGGCGTCAGCTAAGTGTGCTCCGAGCTGTGCGTAAATATAAGCACGGAGTCAAGTTCAAGTTGAAATTGATGAATCCCACTCTTTGCTTAGAAATGGTCGTACGCACAGGTTAAGCACAAATCTGTGCGTAAGACACGTTGATGAATGAGGGCCCAGGAAGACGGTAACTTCTTGTTGAACTAGAGGTTGCTGTTTTTACAGAATATCCCGTTTGTGTCCCGTGTGTTTGTGTGTGTGTGCGTGTGTGCGTGTGTGCATGCGTGCGTGCGTGTGTGTGAGAGGAGGAGACTCTAAGCCTGTCTTCATCTTCTTAAAGCTGCTTTTTGTCTTCAAAAGGACACCAGCCGCTGAGATTAAGCTGCTGCAATCTGGGTCTGTTTATGGAGGATGGTCACTGAGTGTGTGTGTGTGTGTGCGTGTGTGTGTGTGTGTGTGTGTGTGTGTGTGTGTGTGTGTGTGCGTGTGTGTGTGTGTGTGTGTGCGTGTGTGTGTGTGTGTGTGTGTGTGTGTGTGTGTGTGTGCGTGCGTGCGTGTGTGTGTGTGTGTGTGTGTTTGTGTGTGTGTGTGTTTGCGTGTGTGTGTGCGTGTGTGCACGTGGCTAATCTGTTTACATGCTTGCTTGTGTTTGTATGTCATGAATGGTCACTGTGTGTGTGTTACGTGTTGTTTCTATGTGTGTAAGTGTTACTCTGTGTATTTTTCCTTCATGAATTCCAACTTTCTGTCCTACTTTTCCCACTTCTCCACATGTTGTCATAGTTACTTATTAAAGCTACAAGGAGAATCTCCAACAAAAATACACTATTGTCGGATTGCTTTCTGATACCTTGGTATAATTACAGTAAACAAACCAGACTACTGCTGAAACAACTGGCAGCCTGATTCTCATAATAAGACCACGTTTCCCACAAACCCAGTTGCTCCCTGTCCCCCCAGCATTGGATTAGTTTGATTGATTGAAAACTTTATTAACAGATTGCAGAATGGGTACAATACAGTACGGCTCAATACACACAATTGTTAAGGGGATGCAGACCAGAGAAAGACTTTCCTCTTGTTTACATCAGGGTCCCCCATTTTCAATTCATCATAACATATATGACATACATGACATACAGATAAACAGTACTGTTACATCCAGACATTTATGACATACTGTGAGGATTCTGTGAGGTACTGTGAGGATTGGCCCATTCCCGCCACACTCTTCAAGGTACTGTGAGGAGGATTGGCTCATTGCCACCACACGCTTCTAGGTCAAGTACCAATTGCCGTCACGCACCTGTCGGTTGTTTGTAATCAGCGCCCAGAGCCCTTCATATACTCTGGTCTTTCTGTCAAACGTCGTCGGGTCGTTTTGGATTGCCTCGTTGCCCGCTTTGCGCATTTGCGCTTTGGTGAGTTTTTGGAACGAACCTTTTGGATTCTCTGTTTTATGTGTGTTTGGATAACACTGAAGATTTGCCGTTTTTGTTTTGTACTGGACTCAGCTAAACTTGTGTGTTGGTAACACTGAAGATTAAGTCATGTGGGATTGTACTGGGCTCAGCTAAACTTGTGTGTTGGTAACACTGAAGATTAAGTCACGTGTGTTCATACTGGACTCAGCTAAGGAGGACTGGACTGCCTCTGTATTCCGTTGGCTTGTTATTGACCACTCTCTCTCTCTCTCTCCGTTCCTCCCCGAGTTGGATCCTGGAGTAGCTGCAGAGCCGCAGAGGCAGTGGCGCTACGCCGCTTCACCATCTCAATACCGGGACGATCTGCAGAGCCGCAGACAACTCTGCCAAGAACATTCTCCCCTTTGTTGTTCTTATTGTTATCTCGCTCATTCCTGTTTCAGAAATAAATACGCCCTAGTCTTTGGCTAACTCTGAACTACCTGTCTGTGCCGTACGACCCAGGGTAATCAGCAGGCTGTTATTCTGCACCAGCTACAGGCTCTCAGTGCAGCATTGAACATCCTGCTTTTAACCCCACCTGTCCCAGGAGTCTCAGCCAGATCACCACCCGCAGCCGCGGCAGACCCCGCGCCTCCCGACCTCGCACCTCGGGAGCCCCGTCTCTCCGAACCACATCTGTTCGAGGGTAACTTCGAGGATTGTGCCACATTCATCATGCAATGTGAGTTGGTTTTCCTTCATCAACCCAGCCGATTTTCCTCAGAGGGAGCCCGAGTAGCTTACATGACTAACCTGCTCACAGGCCGAGCAGCACAGTGGGTCACTGCTTCCTGGTCTATGAGGGTCGATTTTTGTTTCTCCTACCCAGACTTCGTGGCAGAGCTCCGAAGGGTTTTCCACCACCCAGCTCGTGGCCAGGACCCAGGAGCTCGGTTGGGCACCTTCCGGCAGGGCAGTGGCAGTGTCACCGACTACGCGCTGGAGTTCAGACTGGCCGCAACGGAGAGCGGTTGGAACGATCAAGGGCTTCGTCTCACCTTCCTGAGGGGGCTCAACGACGCAGTAAGGGACCAGCTCGCGACCCAAGAGGAGCCCGATTCTCTCGAGGGCCTAATCAGCCTCGCTATCCGCATCGACGGACGCCTCCGGGAGAGAGGGCGTGAGAGAGCACGACTGGGACCCCCAGACGTTCCCCAGACCCCCCGTCCTCGTGACCGTTCTGCTGACCGTCCTGCCCCCTCGGTGACTGGTGTTTTTTTTCCCTCTCGAGCTGTGACCGAGGAGGAACCCATGCAGCTGGGACGCACCCGCCTTAGCCCGGCCGAACGGGAGTCCAGGCTCACGTCCGGCCTTTGCCTCTACTGCGGCCGGGATGGACACGTCTCTCCAATTGCCCTACCCGGCCAAGAGGACCAGGCTCGCCAGGACCCCGGGAGATCCTGGTGAGCCGTTTTTCCTGTTCCCACACCCGTGCACCACCTAACCGTCTGACGAGCGTCACCCTAGCCTGGGCGGACCAGCGGGCGACGGTGGGTGCACTCATTGACTCTGGTGCTGATGGGAGTTTCCTGGACGTTGAGTTTGCCACCCGGGCCAACATTCCACTTGAGGACCTCGAGAGGCCCTTGGAGGTTTTCGCGCTGGATCATCACCGCCTGGCTGACATCACTCAACGCACCTGTCCTGTCCTCCTCACCGTTGCTGGTAACCACGTTGAGAGACTCCAGTTTTTTATTACCAGATCCCCTCTTGTCCCTGTAGTCCTGGGTCGGCCCTGGCTTGCGCTGCATGAGCCCCACATCGCCTGGTCCTCCGGCACCATCAGGGGGTGGAGCCCCTCCTGTCATGCCCAGTGTCTTCAGGCGGCGTCCAGTCCTTCGCCCCGGGGTTCCCCTTGTGTCCCTGTCTCCAGCCCCCTCGCCGGTTCCCTGTCCCTGTCTCCGGCCCCCCTCACCGGGTCCCTGTCCCCGTCTCCAGCCCCCCTCACCGGGTCCCTGTCCCCGTCTCCAGCCTCCCTCACCGGTCCTCTGTCCCCGTCTCCGGTCCCCCTCTCCGGGCCTCTGTCTCTGTCCCCCTCTCCAGTGCCCCTGATCACCGGCTTCCTTCGGTCCCATCCGGGCAGGCCGAGGCCGGGTGGGTCGCCGGGTGGCTCCCGTGGAGGGGGGGGTACTGTGAGGATTCTGTGAGGTACTGTGAGGATTGGCCCATTCCCGCCACACTCTTCAAGGTACTGTGAGGAGGATTGGCTCATTGCCACCACACGCTTCTAGGTCAAGTACCAATTGCCGTCACGCACCTGTCGGTTGTTTGTAATCAGCGCCCAGAGCCCTTCATATACTCGGGTCTTTCTGTCAATCGTCGTCGGGTCGTTTTGGATTTCCACTGCTACTGCCTGTCCCCCCCGTTGTTGTGCCTCGTCTGTTTTTCTTCAGGACGTCCATGGAAGTCGCCGCTGTTGTGTATCTCTATCATCCGTTGGAGCTGTGCCTCGTTGCCCGCTTTGCGCATTTGCGCTTTGGTGAGTTTTTGGAACGAACCTTTTGGATTCTCTGTTTTCTGTGTGTTTGGATAACACTGAAGATTTGCCGTTTTTGTTTTGTACTGGACTCAGCTAAACTTGTGTGTTGGTAACACTGAAGATTAAGTCACGTGGGATTGTACTGGGCTCAGCTAAACTTGTGTGTTGGTAACACTGAAGATTAAGTCACGTGTGTTTATACTGGACTCAGCTAAGGAGGACTGGACTGCCTCTGTATTCCGTTGGCTTGTTATTGACCACTCTCTCTCTCTCTCCGTTCCTCCCCGAATTGGATCCTGGAGTAGCTGCAGAGCCGCAGAGGCAGTGGCGCTACGCCGCTTCACCATCTCAATACCGGGACGATCTGCAGAGCCGCAGACAACTCTGCCAAGAACATTCTCCCCTTTGTTGTTCTTATTGTTATCTCGCTCATTCCTGTTTCAGAAATAAATACGTACTAGTCTTTGGCTAACTCTGAACTACCTGTCTGCGCCGTGCTGTTGGGGTCGGTTTCAAACCATAACACATACAAGATATACAAATATACAGTACTGTTTAAGAGACAGAGTTTCTAAAAGAGAGTATATACATTTGAGGGGGAAGAAACTGTACATTGGAGGGGGTTGGGTGGGGGGGGGAGGTTGGACATTTACGGGGGCCAGTTTCGAATTGCAGCCTCCCGTAGGTGCTCTTTGAGAGCGGTTTTGAAGGTGGGTAGTGATTCACATTCCTTTACGGCTGTGGGTAGGGCGTTCCACATTGAGTGGCATAACTCGTCATAGTTTGGATGACGAGGGGAGAGGGTGAACAGCCCCTTGCTAACTGTGAACGTTGAGTTATTTTTGTTGATAAAGTTTTGTTCCTTTGAGCCGTAATGCCTTCAGAACTCCTGTGAATCCAACAACATCAATACCACATAGAGGACAGGACATTATTAATGGATTTTTAAATTATGTTTTGATGACGAAATCCTGCTAGCGGTATACTTGTTGGATACACTGTCTGTGTTTGTACAAGTTACTTTGTCTCCTCTTTTCTTTCATGAATTTAAATATTCCGCCCTACATTTTCGTTATAAAACTATTGTGCCGAGTCTTCCGGGGTCCCTGAGAGGATTCAGATCGTTTGAGTCGCTCAACAGATTGTGTGTGTTTGTAGAAGTAGCTTGGCAAATGTCTCTGTGTTTTCTTTTGTGTGAATTCCGACGCTGCAGCAAGATGGGGTTTGGGACTAACTAACAGGACACCGAGTGTTTGAGTCAGAGAGGCCGCGTGACTTACTTTGCGTTTCTTTCAGAGACTCAAACATTTCCAGGCTGCGTTCCTTGACATCCAGATTCATTATCCCCCCCATGCGTCCCCAGTGCCCCTCACTCCTCTCCCCCTCTTCATCTCGCTCCCCCTCTCCCCCTCTTCATCTCGCTCCCCCTCTCACCCTCTTCATCTCTCCCCCTCTTCATCTCTCTCCCCCTCTTCATCTCTCTCTCAGCCTCTGCAGGGATATTTCTAGCCCCCTTCTGTCATCCATTCTGAGTGTCTCTCGCTCCTCTTCATCCTCTCTCTCTCCCCTCCTCATCCTGTCTTTATCTCCTCTTCACCCCCTCTCTTCCCATCCTCTCTCCTCTATTTCTCCTCTCTTCATCACATCTTTCTCGTCTCCTCGTTTTCTCTCCCTCTCCACCTCATCCTGTTGCTTTCCTCTCTTCATCCTCTCTTTCTGCTTTCTTCATCCTCTCTTCATCCTCTCTCTCTCCTCATCTCTCTCTTCTCCTCATCCTCTCTCTCCTCTCCTCATCCTCTCACTCTCCCCTCTCCTCATCCTCTCACTCTCCCCTCTCCTCATCCTCTCATCCTCCTCTCCTCACCCTCTCTCTTTCTCTCTCTCATCTCCTCGTCATCTCTAGCATCTCTTCTTCCTGAGGAGACTGAGGAAAGCCCACCTCTCTCTCTCTCTCTCTCTCTCTCTCTCTCTCTCTCTCTCTCTCTCTCTCTCTCTCTCCCTCCCCTACTGTGTTCTCCAAGCTCTCTCTCTGTTGGAGTTTGCGAATCTTTCTTTAGAAGCACCGTGAAGAATCACATTTCTGCCAACTGAACGCTTATTAGGGTCCCATCTGGCCCAGAGAGAGAGAGAGGGCTGGGATGAGAGAGAGAGAGAGAGAGAGAGAGAGAGAGAGAGAGAGAGAGAGAGAGAGAGAGAGAGAGAGAGAGAGAGAGAGAGAGGGGGGAGTGGTACTATGGAGGTTCGGGGGTTGGGTAGTTATGCCTTTGTGTGTAGTGGATGGGTGTGTCACTGGGGGGCCTGTGTGACAGAGGTGGGATGTTAACACTACTGTGTGTGTGTTTCTGTGTTCTCCAGACTACACACACTAAGCCCCTGCTGTGTCTGAAGTAAGGGACTGGCAGGCAGGTTCCCCGGAGGGCCTCAGTCTCTCTGGCAGGCAGGTTCCCTGGAGGGCTGGGGCCTCGGCTTTCTCACTCACCCATTCGGTTCCGTACCCTTCCGTTCTGGTCCGTTCCGAGATCTGATGCAAACTCCCCCCCCCCCTCTCCCCCCTCTAGTTTGTGTACACACTCAGTCTTGGTGCGCTCTGGGTTTTGTTTACGGTTTGCGTTTCGAGCTTGTAAGCTTGCCGTAGGCGATGATGTCACGCTCGAAGGAAGGAAGAGTTTAACACACGGTGGAGACTGGATGCTGATATAAAATAAACATAACCAATAAATATGAAGTTATATTTGAACCTCTGTTGTCAAGCCTTGTCAATATAACCCACCCCCTTTTCTCACGAATGGATGGTGTTGTAGAGTTTGCTTTTGAGCGTTTCCCAGGGCTAACACTAAGCTAACGGCTAACGCTAGTTAGCTTAGCCTAGTAATAGTCTAGTATAGCCACTATAGCACTTATTTTTCAGCAAAGAACGTGCAATAAACAAACGGATACATTCACTGTGTGTTCTGCCTCTCATTTGTTGATGAAACAAAACTAACATCAACACAATTGAACACCAAAAGCGTAGTTTAGTCTAATCGGCGCTGACGCTAGTTAGCTTAGCCTGTTCAGCAGCTAACATTATCCCATCGCTCGTGGCAATTATATTGCATGTCATTGATCTACTGGTCGACCACGGCCGACTGGTTGGGCACCACTGGTCTAATAGAAATAAATGCATTCGAACAAGAAACCAATGTATAGACATAGCATGGCAAACAAAATTGCCAGGCCTAATGCGAGCCAGGGAAGTGCTGTGCGTTGTAACGTGGCTTCATGTTTTCATCCACTGAGCTGTGAGGCTCCACATGCTTGTTTTTGGTTGAGGTCTGAACTCTCAAAATGCCCATAAATATCGTTTTTGTGGGTATTGTCCAATTGTTGCTGTGTGGTTTTATCTGCCCAAAATTCAAGCAAGCATGAAAAGCATTACAGTAACAACGTTGTGTGTGTCACGCCCCCCGCTCCCACTGGCCCGCATCCGAAACCACCTATTCCAACCGTCCCAGGTTCAGCGGGGGGTAAAACGAATCAGCGCCGCTTCGCTCCCAAAAGGGGTGTGTCCGTCTGAGTGAGAACACTCCCCCCCGTCCCGGAGGACGCTGATTCGACCCCAATTGGTGAGTGAGAAAGGCCCCTAAGCCCTGGGCCCTGCTGTGTCTGAAGTAAGGGACTGGCAGGCAGGTTCCCCGGAGGGCCTCAGTCTCTCTGGCAGGCAGGTTCCCCGGAGGGCCTCAGTCTCTCTGGCAGGCAGCTTCCCTGGATGGCCTCAGTCTCTCTGGCAGGCAGGCCTCAGTCTCTCTGGCAGGCAGCTTCCCTGGAGGGCCTCAGTCTCTCTGGCAGGCAGCTTCCCTGGAGGGCCTCAGTCTCTCTGGCAGGCAGCTTCCCTGGAGGGCCTCAGTCTCTCTGGCAGGCAGGTTCCCCGGAGGGCCTCAGTCTCTCTGGCAGGCAGGTTCCCTGGAGGGCTGGGACCTCAGTCTCTCTGGCAGGCAGCTTCCCTGGAGGGCTGGGGCCTCAGTCTCTCTGGCAGGCAGCTTCCCTGGAGGGCTGGGGCCTCAGTCTCTCTGGCAGGCAGGTTCCCTGGAGGTCTGGGGCCTCAGTCTCTCTGGCAGGCAGGTTCCCTGGAGGGCTGGGGCCTCAGTCTCTCTGGCAGGCAGGTTCCCTGGAGGGCTGGGGCCTCAGTCTCTCTGGTAGGCAGCTTCCCTTGAGGGCTGGGGCCTCAGGCAGAGGTTACACCTTTCGTATCATCTTCGTATTGTTTTCTTATGCGTATCGCCGCGACGTCGTGCGCCTGAGTCACACTTTCGTTTTTTTTCGTTTTTGTCAGCCAAGCACACTGATGTAGTACACTGCCAAAGCAGTAGGTGGCAGTAGGTGGCAAACATGAAGGCAATTGCAACCAATCAGAACGAATGTGCCAATACACTTCCTGGTGGAAGCTCCAGCAAAGAAATGTCAATAAGGCAGGCGCCTATGCCGCGCCACCATCTTGCTTGCTCACTCAATGCAGCAATTCTTTTTTCAGCAAAGCCTAATAAAAGTGCAATAAACAAAACGGATACATTCACTGTGTGTTCTGCCTGTCATTTGTTGATGAAACAAAACTAACATCAACACAAGTGACCACCAAGAGCAGATAGTTTAGTCTAAAAACGATCGGTAGCATTGTTAGCTGCATGCTAACGTCAATGGAGTATGCCATTATAACAATATAGCATTGTGGCTAGAAGCTAACGTTAGCTCACGCTACTTAGCCAGCACGAAACTGATGATATCGCGAGCTATCAGTAGTTAGATAACATTAGAGACAACGCTGTGTGTATTAAACAAAGGTGAATAGATGACTGGGCCATTTTGTTTAATGCTTGTTAAGTTGAAAGAGGAACTCTGAGCTAACAGGGTCTGAATCCTGATAGCTCACGTTAGCCAGCTCATGCAATCGGTAATGCTAGCAGAATGAATGGATGTAAACTTTATTTAACATATTGCATATGGGTACAATACAATACGGCTCAATACAAACAATTGTTAAGGGAATGCAGACTGTTGTAGCTTGGACTGGGGTCCTTATAACAATAACTTGACAACACATGGTAGCTGAAGCTATTTGGGACACGGAGCTCTGTCCCAAACACACACACTGTACACAGGAAGGGCACGCAGATGGTATCTACTGCGCATGGGCGTTTTCGCAACAACTGCTCCGTGCTGACTACACGCTGTATTCCTGGCGTTTTTTTTGCGTATCTCCAAACGCAAACACAATTTTGCGTTTCAGCCGTATCCACAAAAAAACGCCAAAAAACGCGTTTCTGTGTAGATAGGACATGATACGTCGTCAAAAACGTATAAAAAAACGCCAGGAATACACTAGTCTAACCTCAGCCTCAGTCTCTCTGGCAGGCAGCTTCCCTGGAGGGCTGGGGCCTCAGGCCCTTGTTACACACAGTGTTTTTGTGCTCGTTTTTATACGTTTTTGAATACGTTTGCTGTCCCTATTACATAGAAATGCTGTTTTTGCCGGAAACGCTGTGGCCCTACTGAAAACGCAAAATTGTGTTTACGTTTTGGAATAGCGCCAAAAACTCGCCGACAACATGTCGTGTAATCTGCGAGGAGCCATTGTTGCTCAACGCCCATGCGCAGTAGATACCATCTGCGTGCCCTTCCGGTGACAACAGAGCTGTCCCAAATAGCTGCAGCTACCATGTGTTGTCAAGTTATTGTTATAAGGACCCCAGTCCAAGCTACAACAGTCTGCATTCCCTTAACAATTGTTTGTATTGAGCCGTATTGTATTGTACCCATTATGCAATATGTTAAATAAAGTTTACATCCATTCATTCTGCTAGCATTACCGATTGCATGAGCAGCTGGCTAACGTGAGCTAGCGTTAGCTATCAGACCCTGTTAGCTCAAGCTCCTCTTTCAATCTTAACAAGCATTAAACAAAATGGCCCAGTCATCTATTCACCTTTGTTTAATACACACGGCGTTGTCTCTAATGTTATCTAGCTACTCATAGCTCCCGATATCATCATTTTGTTGCTGGCTGGTTAACGTGAGCTAGCGTTAGCTTCTAGCCACAATGCTATACTGTTATACTGGCATATTCCATTCACGTTAGCATGTAGCTAACAATGTAGCTAACAACATTGCCGATCCTTTTTGAGACTAAACTATCCGCTCTTGGTGGTCACTTGTGTTGATGTTAGTTTAGTTTCATCAACAAATGAGAGGCAGAACACACAGTGAATGTATCCGTTTTGTTTATTGCACTTTTATTACACTTTGCTGAAAAATAAGTGCTGCATTGGGTAAATAGGCATTTAAAGATGGCAGCGCCTTGTTGACATTTTCTTTGCAGGAAGTGTATTGGCACATTCAAGTTCTGATTGGTTGAAAATTGCCTTCATGTTCGCCACCTACTGCCACCTACTGCTTTGGCAGTGTACTACATCACTGTACTCAGGTTGCAAAACGTATGTCTCACATGGCTACCGCTACGTTGCGACCTGGAAAAGCGAAACTCATCTGAAAACGAAACTAAGGTGTAACCGCAGCCTCAGTCTCTCTGGCAGGCAGCTTCCCTGGAGGGCTGGGGCCTCAGTCTCTCTGGCAGGCAGCTTCCCTGGAGGCGTGTATCACTTCCGCAACGGATTTAGTCGGATTTCGGTTTCCGGGTTGGCCTGATTGGCCGCGACGGCCATGTGACCCACGCCGCTATACGCCCCTCTCTGCCTCTGCCGCTGCCTGTGTGTTGACGCGCGCGCGACGCGGACTTCACTGCCGCTTTCCCACTTCAACGCCAGAGCAATATTGTCGTGCCATCTTCTGAGTGCAGACGCGCTGCTGTTTAATCACTTTTCCCACTTCAATAACAGAGCTGCTGTTTAATGCTCACTTTTCCCACTTCAATGACAGAGTTGCTGTTTAATGCTCACTTTTCCCACTTCAATGACAGAGCTGCTGTTTAATGCTCACTTTTCCCACTTCAATGACAGAGCTGCTGTTTAATAATATTGTCGCGTTGTGGAAAGCAGGATGAGAGAGCGTAGATTTCAGTGTGTATCATTTAATCATTTATCATTTAACATTTGAAAGGCATACATTGTTGTCATACAGAAGTACAGAATACTTTTATCCAAAATGCTTCTTACTGTTACTGTTAGAGACTGTGCTAGACAAGATAAGTATGAAATAAAATAGTATAGCATGTAAAATAGAAGTAAAAATAGAGGTCACGCTGTTCAGTATAGACATATGTACAATGTTCGATGCAGAATAGAAGTAACTGAGTTACCATACAATATACAATATACTATGCAATGTACTAATATACATTATACAACGGCATGCAAATTTCTCGATTCTGATTGGCCATTCACACGTCTTTATTGGCAACAATCCACGGTCCTGGGCTCAGGACCCGCCCACAACCGAATCACATATCACTCCCCGGCTCACTCCGGGAGAAAACAGGATCGCGGACAACAAATGGTTATGTTGAAAGCACCATAACGACTAAATATGAAGCGATTCTGTCAAGGGGAATGTGTTAGTATTTTAAACAATGTTGGATGATGTAATTGATGGGTCTTGACTCAATCTAGAACAAAAGAAAAATCGCGGATTGATTGATAGATTAATTGATTGATTTAAATTTCTTCCTTCCTACTTTCTACAGACTGCAGCGTTCTCTCTCACACACTGTCCGACGCTGGCGTACCCACAAACACACACACACACATACACACACACACACACACACACACACACACACATACACACACACACGCACACACACACTGTGACACACACACACACACACACACGCACACACACATACACACACTCCTGTCTGCAACAGCGGGGGAGTCAGACTGAGAGAGAAGCAGCGCTGTTTTAAGTGAGCATGGTCTATTGAATTGATTGATTGGTTGATTGCTAATTTTATTACTGTACCCCTGGTTTCCAACTGGTTAAGTTTAGGCTAAAAGAAATAAATAAAAAAATAGGGCGAAGAAAACGTTTTTTTCCTATAGGGCAAAGAAAACGTTTTAATTTGTTTTACCTACTTTATATTCTGCATCTGGTAATAAAATTTTCAATCAATCATTCCAATAATACACAGTTGGATGTGTTAGTTGGTTGGATGCACTTCAAGCTGCTTCCACATGAGGCAACTTCTCTCAATCATTCCAATAATACACAGTTGGATGTGTTAGTTTGGTTGGATGCACTTCAAGCTGCTTCCACATGGAGTTGTGGGAACTACTTTTTCTGGCGGATGGTTTTTTCAATAAATCTTCGATTAATGTGTGTTTATTGTATAGAAATAAGGTTGGATGAATCTGGCAGTTGTATAAAAGCTTTACACCACGTGCAGTCGTGATTTGTGACCAATAAACCATGCCTAGGGGGGTCTAACGACCCTCGGCTGCGCCTCGGGCCTAACAACCACCCCTAGGCATGGTTTATTGGTCACAAACCACTCCTGCGTGTGATGTAATGCTTAAATACAGCTCACTTTTCCCACTTCAATGACAGAGCTGCTGTTTAATAATATTGTCGCGTTGTGGAAAGCAGGATGAGAGAGCGTAGATTTCAGTGTGTATCATTTACGCTGCCGCTGCCGCGGGGGCGTGCCACAGCGTGTCACGTGGCCGTCGCGGCCAATCAGGCGAACCCGGAAACCAAAATCCGACTAAATCCATTGCGGAAGTGATACACGCTCCCTGGTGGGCCTCAGTCTCTCTGGCAGGCAGCTTCCCTGGAGGGCTGGGGCCTCAGGGGCCTTTCTCACTCACTCATTCTGTCCGTACCGGTCCGTACCGTCCTCATTCCGGGTCAGAGTGCGAACTCCCCCCCCCCCTCTCCCCCCTCTAGTTTGTGTACACACTCAGTCTTGGTTCGCTCCGAGTTCTGTTTACAGTTTGCTTTTTGAGCGTTTACGCTTGCCGTAGGCGATGATGTCACGCTCGAAAATTTAAACAGGAAGTGTGTTAACACGGAGACTGGAGACTGTATGCTGATATAAAAGAAACAAATAACCAATAAATATGAAGTTATATTTGAACCTCTGTTGTCAAGCCTTGTATAATATAACCCACCCCATTTTATCACGAATGGATGGTGTTGTAGAGTCCGCTTTTGAGCGTTTTGCAGGGATAACGATAATGCTAAGCTAACGGCTAACGCTAGTTATCTTAGCCTTTTACTAGTAACATTGCTGCATCGATTATATTGAATGTCATTGATCTACTGGTCGACCACGGCCGACTGGTTGGGCACCACTGGTCTAATAGAAATAAATGCATTCGAACAAGAAAGTATAGTATACAGCAATGGCTAACGCTAAGCTAACGGCTAACACTAGTTAGCTTAGCCTGTCCAGCAGCTAACATTATCCCATCGCTCGTGGCAATTATATTACATGTCATTGATCTACTGGTCGACCACGGCCGACTGGTTGGGCACCACTGGTCTAATAGAAATAAATGCATTCAAACAAGAAACTAATGTATAGAAATAGCATGGCAAACAAAAATTGCCAGGCCTAATGCGAGCCAGAAGTGCTGTGCTTTGTAATGTGGCTTCATGTTTTCATCCACTGAGCTGTGAGGTTCCACATGCTTGTTTTTGGTTGAGGTCTGAACTCTCAAATTGCCCATAAATATCGTTTTTTGGGGTATTGTCCAGTGTGGTTTTATCTGCCCAAAATTCAAGCAAGCATGACAGTAACGACGTGTGTGTCACGCCCCCCCGCTCCCACGTCCCGATTCCGAGACCACCTAATCCAACTGTCCCAGGTTCAGCGGGGGGTAAAACGAAACAGTGCCGGTTCGATCCCAAAAAGGGGTGTGTCCGTCTGAGTGAGAACACTCCCCCCCGTTCCCGGGAGCAGTGATTCGATCCCCAACGTGAGTGAGAAAGGCCCCTCAGTCTCTCTGGCAGGCAGCTTCCCTGGAGGGCTGGGGCCTCAGTCTCTCTGGCAGTCAGCTTCCCTGGAGGGCTGGGGCCTTAGTCTCTCTGGCAGGCAGGTATATTTTATACCCAGTTTAATCACCTGTACATTGTATGTTACTATTGGACTTTACTGTTACATTTGCACTCTGGTTGAATTCCAAACTTCTTTTTGTTGTACTGTACTTGTACTAATTCCTCCTGAGCAACGTCAAAAGGATCCGCCCCTTCCTGACAAAAAAATCCACCCAACTCCTCGTCCAATCAACTGTCATCTCCCGCCTCGACTACTGCAACGCACTGCTCGCTGGCCTCCCGGCCACTGCCACCAAGCCTCTTCAACTCATTCAGAACGCAGCGGCCCGCCTGATCTCAAACCTACCAAAGTCGGCCAATGTCACCTCACTTCTCAGGGACCTGCACTGGCTCCAGGAGGGTCATCAAAGAGAAGTCGCCTATTCTCGGTCCTTGCCCCACAATGGTGGAACAAACTTCCCACTACATTTAGGACAGCCGAAACCGGTCCAGTCTATCGCCGTTGACTAAAGATGCACTTCTTCAATCAATATCTGAAAATAGATAGTTT
>NC_140173.1:40617797-40622797 GCF_963971535.1 Notolepis coatsorum | reverse complement strand
TATAACCGTGCTGTAATATGAATGCCTTTATTAGTTGTGTTCGATTGGCTATAATATGATTTTTAGAGGCATCTATTTTGAATGAATGAATGAAAACTTTATTTAACAGATTGCAGAATGGGTACAATACAGTACGGCTCAATACACACAATTGTTACGGGGATGCAGACCAGAGAAAGACGTTTGTCTTGTTTACATCAGGGTCCCCCCCTGTTGTTGTCGGTATTAGCCTAATACCGACAACAAAATAGATGCCTCTAAAAATCATATACTATTAGGTAGCCTATATGAATTACATATAATAGCAGCCATAGCCTACATTATGCAACAGTAACTTGCGCATACCAGTGTATGCGACGGACCAGTGTATACCTTATATCATATTCATATAATAGTTTACTCTAAGTCTATCAGCATACCAGCATGTAATACGTTCTGAGTGTGTATCTACCTCAACTCCTTATTAAATTTGCGCATAGATTGCAGAAATACGGGAACGTTTTGATTTATATTAAAAGGCTTTGACATTGTAAAACTAAATACGTGGAATTCTGTAAGCATAATACAAGTCATATCACCCACACGATATATGCTCTGTGTCCAGAGCATGTATGCTTTTCATTCATTTAAGACACATTATTGCAAGGGTTTTGTATACACATACACCCTGGTCACATTGCAATGCATTTTTTATTCTTTCTTATACAGTAGGAAGGGGAAGAACACTATCGTGGGTGTTCATATGACTTGTATTCTGTTTACAGCTTCGAAATTCCACTTGTTTCGTTTAACGTAAAAGCCTTTTAAATATAATCAAACCGTTCCCGTGTTTCTGCGGTCTGTGCGCAAAATAATAACAAGTTGAGTTACGCGGAGCGCAGTCAGTCAGTACACCCCGTATATTCCGATAACGCTATATAAACCATGCTGCATTCATTCGGAGATAAAGACCTATTATTCCAAATGCTATTTATAGGGTTTTGACCATAATTACACTACTGTTGCTATTTTACAATGAACTATAATGAATTACGGTTCATACAGAACATGCCAGTGTTGAAACTAATGCACAGAAGCTTATTTCCTTGTTGTAATAATATATTCTACCAACGGGCGCCAGCTACGCATGGTCCGACCTGTGCTTAAATATACGCACAAAGTCAAGCACAAGTTCAAATTGATAAATCCCACACTTTGCTTAGAAATGATCGTACGCACGGGTTACGCACATATCTGTGCGTACGCCACGTTGATAAATGAGGGCCCAGGGCTCTACGCTAACCTTTTTCCCAAGGAGCACATGTGCTCCTAAATGAAAAAACTTAGGAGCACACAAAGAAATTTAGGAGCACACAAACATATTTAGGAGCACAGTGAAAATATTTCAAGTAACAGAGTTTATTATTTTTTTCAAAAATAAATTTATATTTGTACTGTGTGTGTGCAAACAGGACACACATCTGTGCAATAGCACATACCACCAAAGTCACTGGCCCACTGTGTGCGTGTGTGTGTGTATCTGTGTGTGCAAACGGGAATGGGACACAGACATTTGAACTATTAAGTGATTAATGCCTACTGTGGCAAAGTTGTAGCCAACAACTACTACACCTAATAAAAAAGGCAGTGACATTGAACTACTGCTACAAAAGTAACAGTCACTTAACTTTTTGCCACTTTTATGCATACAAATGCCTATGTTTTGGCTAGTGTTGCTCTTCTAGAAAAATAATCCGTTCAGAGTTGCTATTGAAATACTGTACACCCTCCAGTACCAGAAACATTGTTTATGAGTTTGCGTGTCAGGTAGACCATTGATTGACAGTCGATTCTGCCAATTACGTCACACCCGCCTGCACCCACCTCTGCTGTTGATAACGCTAAGCCAAGTTAGCACACACACATACACACACACACAGTGGGCCAGTGACTTTGGTGTAGGGGGTGTAACAATGCATCGCAATGCATCGATCCTAAGGGGAAAATTCAACTAGCATCGATTTGAAAATGTTAGAATCGATTATCGCAATTTTAATGTGTACACAGTGTTATGTTATTCCCATGTCCAACACAACGACCATACGCTACTGCATCAACGTTATGATTAACAAAGCAAGGCATTCGTTTTGTGGCATTAACGTTATATTACTATTGCTATCGATAATCTAGGTGTTCTAAAATCTATTGCTATTGGTAAGACTAGAATAAGTTAACTTAATGTTACTGTCTCGGAAAACTCTCGCTTAGCGCAATGGCGGACTTTCCGGAAGTAAAAAAGCAAATGAAAGCTTCCGATTGGTCAATTTGCTTTCTTTCCCATGAAACCAGTCACGTCACTCTACTGTGATTGGACCGTTGGCTTGAGTGCAATGTGGGACTTGTAGTTTTTGAACGATTAGCGGCGGAGAGAAAAAAGCACTACTGAGTTTGTGAATCTTCACTCGCACACTGTGTGAGAAATAGATTTTTCCGGTTCGCACACAACATATTATTAGGGGCAAATGCGAGTAAAATGGTTGCACTGTAGAGCCCTGCTGTTACATCAAGACATTTATGACATACAAGATATACAGTACTGTTTAAGAGACACAGTTTCTAAAAGAAAGTATAATATACAGTTAATTTACTTCTGACCATTATAGTCAAAGTATTTCCCTATGAACTGAAACTCATAAGACCATATAAGGCTAGCATCATTCAGTTACAGCTATACAGTATATTGGCCAACATTAGCCAGCTATCTAGCCAGCTACTGCACCATGAACTGCCAGCTAGCCAGCTGGCCACCCCCCAATCCAGCCAACTGTACAAATTACGGTCTCAGCCAATCACATCGATATGTACAGTTAGTTAGCTAGCCATTCCATTGCAAATTAAAAGGTAGGCAGCCAGCCAGTATTAGCTAGCTAGTAGCTAGGTAGCTAACGTTAGCCAACCAACAGCTAGCCAACAGCTGCAAGCCTGCAACGAATGCCACGAAGGCCAACATTAGACAACGCCTCATGTATATAAACTAAAGTCAATCGTTTAATGGGTCATTTTGTTTAATGATTCAGTGATGTTGAAAGAAGAGCTGTCGAGGCTATGCACTTGGAGCGAGTGAGAGCTGAGGAGTTGTTGACACAGGTCCGCGAGGGGAGGGGAGCAGGGGGGAGGGGCAATACCGCAGCAGCGTGTGTGCATGTGTCAACAAGGAGAGAAGACACGCGAGAACGCGCAGCTGGTATCGATAGTGCAGAAAGTATCGATATTGCAGGAAATGAGTATTGAAACTGTTTTAAATATTCAGAATCGATATGTATAGAAAAATCGATATTTTTGACAACACTAACACACACACACACACACACACACACACACACACACACACACACACACACACATGTATAAATGTATGTATATTGCTGAGACTTGCTGTGGGTATCTAAAGTTGATTGCACTGCTACAAACGAGGATACGGTTTCAGAGTTCTGACTCGACAATCCAATGGACCTCCGGTTGTGAAGCTTAGTTGTCTTTCTGACTATGTATGTATTAAACTCGTCAGAACAATATATCAAAGGGAGTAAATATTACATCAGGCTTGGAGATCATTCTTCTGAGAAACATGACACCTACTTCGGAGTTCCACAGGGGAGCTGCCTTGGTCCCATTATTATTCTCACTATACATATGCTGCCACTCGGAGACATCATTAGAAAGCACAATGTATGTTTCCATAGTTACGCAGATGACACACAATTGTACATCTCTGCTGAACCATGATCACACAGCTATTAACTCCATGTCCGCCTGTCTCTTGCCGACTTGACTACTGTAATGCACTCCTCACTGGCCTCTCTCAAAAGAAAACCACAGAACGACTCCAACTCATTCAAAACTCGGCAGCTAGGCTACTAACTAGAACCAAGAGGAGAGACCACATCAGTCCAGTATTAGCTAACCTACACTGGCTTCCGGTAACATTTGAATTTATTTTCAAGGTCCTCCTCCCTTATATACAAAGCACTAAATGGAACAGGACCAAGGTACATTGCAAATTCTCTAGTCAACTATGTGCCTCCTAGAACATTGCGTACCTCTTCACCATATCCTTCTAATACACTCTAGCATTATTTTACTCTGTCCATTCTATCATAATTTTACTATATATTCTATTCTACTATTTTATTGCACTGTATTATTTTACTTCTGTCTATTACTTTTTATTACAGGGTTCAAAACTGTCAGGTATTAAACTGTGTGGGTATCAAACAAGAGACTGTTGGGCTTTAAAACTGTAGGACTCAGGAGGGAAGACTGTCAAGTTTTAAACTGTGGATACCAAACAGAGAAGGTAAAGACGACATTGAACTGTTGAACAGTAATCCAGAACTATTTGTATTGCACTGTAAAAAAAAGAAAATTCTACTATTTTATTGCAATTGCGCTATTTTACTCTGTCTATTTTATCTTACTCTTTCATCATTGTCTATTTAAAACGACATCAAACCATAAACAAGGTTGGCCTGTTGGATGTTAGATCCTAATGTGAAAAACTGTGATTTTATATGTCTGCACTTTATGTGCTCATTTTATGCCTGTCTTTTATTCTGTTGTGAAGCACTTTGAGCTGCAGTTTCTGTATGAAAGGTGCTATACAAATAAAGTTTATTATTATATTATTAGTTTATATAAATGCATCTTAAAGTTGTGTTCAATGTTCATATTACTGTTATCGTGTGCGGCCCAAATAGTCTTACTTTAACATTGAAACGTTCACGTCAATAAGTCATTTAATTGAGAAAGTGGGGGAGAAAGAGTTGAGAGAGGGGGTGACAGAGAGCGAGAGGGGGGAAGAGATAGGGGGTATTACGTTACCATTGACTGAAAGAGTGCTCGTCGTCTTGTCACTGCCAAACATAATTGGAAACGGTAGCCAGAGTAACAGAAACACGTTTAATTATATATTTACCATGGGTTTTAGAAACTGAAGGAATAACATAAATTAACAACAAAAC
>NC_140173.1:40611728-40614228 GCF_963971535.1 Notolepis coatsorum | reverse complement strand
AGAGGGGAGGGGGAGAAGAGAGAGAGAGGAGAGGAAAGATGTATATGGAGAAAGAGGGGGAGGAGAAGAGAAAGAGTCTGAAGAGGAGGGTTTAGAAATATTTGGAGAGAGAGAGAGGGGTGAGGGAGGGAGAGGGAGAGAGGGAGACATAATATAGAAAGAGAGAGACAGATAGAGAGAAAGAGAGAGCGAGGGAGTTCTACAGAATGTACTGGTGTTCTACTTGGAGATGGTTAGCTGGGTTCTGTGTGGTTGTTCGTTGATTGATTAATTGATTGATTGAAAATGTTATTAACAGATTGCAGAAAGGGTACAATACACATACAGTACGGCTCAATACACACAATTGTTAAGGGGATGCAGACCAGAGAAAGACTTGCGTCTTGTTTACATCAGGGTCCCCCATTTTCAATTCATCATAACATATATGACACACACGACATACAGATAGACAGTACTGCTACATCTATACATTTATGACATACCAGATTTACAAATACAGTACTGTTTGTGATACAAGAAGAGTCTAAAAAAGAGAGTATATACATTTGACGAAGAAACTGTTGATGTCAAGCTGATGCTTGTGGGACCCCCCTCGGGAGCAGGTGTGTGAATGACCGACCGACTGAATGATTGCATGAATGAATTAATGAATGTGTGAGTAAGCCTGTGACATCATCGCCGGTCACAGAGGTCTAAAAGCCATGCTGTTTTTAATTATATTAATCTGTGCATCAGCTACTGCTGTCAGTCATATTTTGTTGATCAAACTCTTTACGTAATCAATATATGTTTATGATTATAAAAAAAAAAGTTGAAGTCCAAGGCAGCTCTACAAATTTTAAAAAGCCTTTATTTAATTGTTCACATTATTTAGATCATTTAAAAGAAACCAACATGTTTCGGCCTTGATCAGGGTATAGATGAATATGTTTATGATTATTCATGTTTCATATGATCCTCGCTTTTGGTAATGTATGAATTGTTCATGGTTGGAGTCGAACTGAATTAAATGAGAGATGGAGGGACAGAGACGTGTGTGTGTGTGTGTGTGTGTGTGTGTGTGTGTGTGTGTGTGTGTGTGTGTGTGTGTGTGTGTGTGTGTGTGCGCGCGCGCGTGCGTGCGTGCGTGCGTGCGTGCGTACGTGCGGTGCGTGTGTGAGAGACAGGCATTGAGAGTGACAGCTCTACCCAGGAGCCTGGAGCCACAAGTGTCCTTTCTCTTGTCACCTTGCTGAGCTCTAAACCACCTGACTTGGATTACAGGTCTCTAAAGTGTCTTGGATTACAGATATTTAAAGTGTCTTGGATTACAGGTTTCTAAAGTGTCTTGGATTACAGATATTTAAAGTGTCTTGGATTACAGATATTTAAAGTGTCTTGGATTACAGATCTCTAAAGTGTCTTGGATTACAGATCTCTAAAGTGTCTTGGATTACAGATCTCTAGTGTCTTGGATTACAGATCTCTAAAGTGTCTTGGATTACAGGTCTCTAAAGTGTCTTGGATTACAGATATTTAAAGTGTCTTGGATTACAGATCTCTAACGTGTCTTGGATTACAGATCTCTAAAGTGTCTTGGATTACAGATCTCTAAAGTGTCTTGGATTACAGATATTTAAAGTGTCTTGGATTACAGATATTTAAAGTGTCTTGGATTACAGGTTTCTAAAGTGTCTTGGATTACAGATATTTAAAGTGTCTTGGATTACAGATATTTAAAGTGTCTTGGATTACAGATCTCTAAAGTGTCTTGGATTACAGATCTCTAAAGTGTCTTGGATTACAGATCTCTAGTGTCTTGGATTACAGATCTCTAAAGTGTCTTGGATTACAGGTCTCTAAAGTGTCTTGGATTACAGATATTTAAAGTGTCTTGGATTACAGATCTCTAAAGTGTCTTGGATTACAGATCTCTAAAGTGTCTTGGATTACAGATCTCTAAAGTGTCTTGGATTACAGATATTTAAAGTGTCTTGGATTACAGATCTCTAAAGTGTCTTGGATTACAGATATTTAAAGTGTCTTGGATTACAGGTCTCTAAGGTGTGTTGTCTGTGTGTTTTCCAGAGAACAGTGACTACAGCGAGAGTGAGGTTCTCCCCGACTCCTTCCCTTCAGCGCCAGCAGAACCTCTCCCAGAGTTCCAGTTGGAACCCGAGGACGGCTTCATCGTGAAGAACCGTCCGGTTCTGCTGAGGTGCAGAGCAGCGCCCGCCACCCAGATCTACTTCAAGTGTAACGGAGAGTGGGTCAACCAGAACGACCACATCACCAGAGAGAGCCTCGACCAGAGCACTGGTACTTTAACACCTTTTATTATGAACCAGATCACTGGTACTTTAACACCTTTTATTATGAACCAGAGCACTGGTACTTTAACACCTTTTATTATGAACCAGATCACTGGTAGTTTAAACCCTTTTATTATGAACCAGATCACTGGTAGTTTAAACCTTTTTATTATGAACCAGATCACTGGTACTTTAACACCTTTTAT
>NC_140173.1:40574228-40604228 GCF_963971535.1 Notolepis coatsorum | reverse complement strand
GATCTGTCGGGTTTATTGAGATCTGTAGGAAGGCCTTTTCAATGTCCGACATGAAAGCAATTTTGTGTTGTCTGAATTTCAATAGTACATTCAATAAATCAGGGTTCAAGTTGGGCCCAGTTAATAGACAGTCATTAAGTGAGTCACTATTTTCATCATGTGACGACGCATCGAATACAACCCTGACTTTCGTCATTGCGCGTTCCTCCTTCACAATAGCATGATGTGGCATGTAGTACAATGGGTTACCGGTAGGGATGTCCCGATCCGATCACGTGATCGGGATCGGCGTCGATCACATGCTTTTCAGAGGATCGGGGATCGGGAAAAAATAATAATTAAAATCGGCAGTCAAAAAAAAAAAAATGTATTCAACAAACATGACCATGTCCACGTCTTAAACTCATACGGAGGCCTTAGTTTTGGTTTTAAATTACATATAATATATCATCATTAATGTATTTTATTGTCACACAGAGCAGAATAATTGTCCACAACAAACACTTTCCCTTTAATTTACACCGTTGCAACAAACACATTCCCTTTAATTTAGACCGGTGTTCTGCCACAACAACAGCACGTCGCTCCCGAAACACGGTTAATATCCACTGACTTGAGCAGCTAGACTTAATGTCAGAGGTTTGGAACTAAGCATTTTAAAATAGAAAGTCAAGCCAGTTGCAATGTTTGCAAGGAGGACAGCCTGGAGGCGAAGTTTTCAGACTAACTTTTCACCTGGAGGATAACGTCAATTATTTGCCGTGACTGAGGATTATCGTCGGCGTTTCAGACCAGAATGGACCATTACGTAAGTCGAACACTGAATGTATACTAATGTGCAAACATATATTGAAACTTAATATTTCTCATAATGAAGCAGAAGCACATTTCTCAGGCTGAATGTAATAACAAAAGCCTCCGCGCTGGCGCGCTCGCGCCCCGGACTATAGGCAACAGAGGCTTTTGTTATTTTTTTTTTTTTTTAACTTACATTTTTATTGACAGTTTTAGACAAACAGCACTTACATAAAAAAAAAAAAAAACAGAAACTAACATCACAATAAAAACAAAAAGAAAAAACAGTGCACATAAATATTTACATGGGTATCATGGTTAGTTGTCTGGTTCCCCTACAGTTGTTTTCCATGTACTTAATACAAAGGCTGATTGTGTATCTCCCTTAAACAGGCATAAACAAGTAATTCCTACTCAAAGATGATAAATACTGACTAAGGCATGTATGTGTGATCTGGGTCCAGAGACCCTCCTTGAGCTTCTTTCTTCCCTTATCCTTCGTCCTTTTTTTTTTTTTATTTTTTTTTATTAACTTTCACTTTGCCTTTTGTTTCACCCATACACAAACCACATCATCCCTGAATATTCATATCACACCGTTAAACAGACATAAATAATAGAGTATAAAAACATAAAGCAATTGTAATACCCCCAAAAAGATAGAAAATACTAACTAAAGCACAGGTGTGTGACATGGGTTCAGAGACCCTCCTTGAACTTCTTTCCTCCTTTACCCTTCGCTCTCTTGTGTTGCATTTGGTTCTTCCTCTGTGATGTCGTTCTCGTTCCCTTTATAATCCTCCCACTTTCCCCATCTTTCCCCAAATTTCTCTTCCTGTAACCTCAGCATGTGTGTTATCCTTTCCATATCCTGTATTTCTTCCACTATTCCTACCCATTGTACTATTGTCGGTGGGTCTTCCTTGTACCACAGTCTCGTTATTGCTTTTCTGGCCGCTATCAACATTATCTTTATTAAATATTTGTCCCCCCCCTTGTTTTTTTTTTTTATTTGTCTTTTTCCCCCTCCATTTTCCTCCGATTTTCTCCCATCCCAATGTTAGTCGTATGCCAATTCCCAGTCCCTTCCTGGTCGCTGCGCTTTACCCCCCACAGTCAGATCATTTTGGGAGAGTGGAGGCTACCACGTGCTTCCTCCGACACACGTCCAGCCAATCACCGCTTCTTTTCACCTGGCAGCGCGGATTCTCATTGAGAGGGCGTAGCGTGTGGGAGGACCACACTATCCCCCTCACGTCCAATCCGCGCTTAGCAGGCGCCCCGACCGAACTGTAGGAGTCGCTGTTTACAACGACCCGGACCCACCCCGCCAGCTTCTCCCACCCTCTGATACAGCCAATTGTATCAGTGCAGACGGCCAGCCAAGCTGGTGACAACCCCGGAGCTGTGAGCTGGATTCGAACAGGCGAACCAAGCTCACAGCTCCGGGGCTGGTGACGAACGCAATCTCCGCTCGACCACCTAAACGCCTTGTCCCCCCCTTGTATTCCCTCGTGTGTCAGGTCTCCTAAGTAAAGCACCAGTCCTGTTTGTGGTAGCCCGTATCCTAATATTCTGATCATTGCTTCCCCTATCTCCTCCCAATACCCCTTCAGCTTCTGACATCCCCAGAATATGTGCGTGTGATTTGCCCCCTCCTTCCCACACATCCTCCAGCATGCTCTTTGTGTTGGTGCATATTTTCCCTTCAGCTCTGGGGTTATAAAGAATCTGATTATGTTTTTCCATCCAAATTCTTTCCATATTCTCGATCCTGTTGTTGAATGTTGTACCTCGCATATGTTCCCCCATTCCTTCCCTGTTATTCCTATCTCTAGTTCTCTCTCCCATTTCTCCCTTATATAATCGGTCGTGTGTCCCTTGCTGGTCATTATAGCCCGGTACAGTGCTGATATTACCCTTCCTTTCCCTCCTTCGTATGCCCTTACTATCATCCTAATTATTCCATTCTGTTCTTCTTCCTTGTCCCCTCTTATTTCTCTATTATAGTAGTCTCTAATCGGTAGATATCTGAAGTGGTCCTTGTTTTCTAGTCCAAGAGGCTTTTGTTATTACATTCAGCCTGACAAAAATGCATCAAAATGGATTACTAATGTGAAAGATCAGATCGGAAACGATCGGATCGATAGATATTTAAAATCACATGATCGGGATCGGATCGGCAGCAAAAAAAAGGCGATCGGGACATCCCTAGTTACCGGTGATATTGGTTTCGACTGGTTCAATGATTTTCTTCTCCAAGTAGTCATTGATCACCTCATTGTATCTTGTGAAGAGTTTACCATCATGTTTGAATCTTCTCATCAGACGTTGAAACCTGTTCTCTGCAATTCTGTAGTTGGATGACAGTTTCAAATTATCTGTGCGCCATGGTAGTTGCACTTCATAACGTTCTCCGTTGTGCGTAATGGTTTCTTTGAATTGTTTCAGAGCAATTTCATCATTGGCGCTCAACTTAGTTTCTAGTTCAGGGTTGATTCCCAGGGATTCTAGCTCCCAAAATAAGCGCAACTGGTCAGACAGTGTTTTATATCTACATTGACATGCATCACTCCGACGTTGGTTATAGTGCTGACGTGCATTGTAGTTACCGTGCCTTGAATGAGCCATCCGAAGCTGCTCTCGGCTGCCACTAGTCCATCTTGTAGTCTTTCAATCTTCCCAGAGACCACTTTCCAATAGTAGTCGGATCCGATTAATATTTCCACGTCTTGATTTTCCATTCCGTGGACCTTTAAGTCGGCCAACAGCATTCCCTTTTCTTCCATCTCCGTGCGTAATGGCTCTCCGGGTACACTCATTAGTGATGTGCACACTTGTGGTGATTCCAGTAATTCAATTTCGATTGTTTGGCCATTTCTTACATCGGATAATTTTGCCCGTACTTTATTGCAATGCACTCGTTTTGGTTGTAGGCTGCCAAACGTGTGTAATTGTATTACCTCTGAGCCTATTACCGGTAGATTTAGTTTGCGTGACAATTCTGTCCTTATAAAGCTACGTTGACTCCCACCGTCCAACAGGCATCTGGTTAATTTACTCCTGGTTGCGTTTTGGCCAACCAACCACACTGTTGCTGTTTGGAGTAAAACATTGCTATTATGTCCTGAATTATATCCGACGGTAGTATCAGTTTGTAGGTTTGTGGGTTGTTGCGCTACGCGCTGTCTTGGTTCATAAGGGCGCATATCATGGGGTTGAGCGCATACTACTTTGTGGTGTCGCCGGCCACACTTCTCGCATGAAACCTGCGCCTTACAAGTTCTGGCCATATGTCCTGTCCCCAAACACACAAAACAACGTCCTTGTCTTTTAAGGAATTCTCTTCTTTGTTCGACTGTATTTTCCGTGCAGTGTTTGGATATATGGTTGGCTTTGTTGCAAAATATGCAGTTCTGTGGCGCTCCCGTATATAATACAGCGGTAGACGCTCTATAGGCTGCGGTAGGCCTATGTCTTTGCTCATAATTTTGTTTGTCAATTTGTGGGTTCAGATCAATCAAGTTTGCCGTTCTTTCTCGGCTTTCAACTTCTCTTTTCAGGAATTTCATTAAGCCATCTACTTCCAACATGTCGTCTTCCTCTCTTTGACGGCTGAACGCGAGCGTTATGCTCTCTGGCACCATCTTCATTAGGATAGGGCAGAGTAAACTACCATACATTTCAGAGACGACTTGAAGCGCTGACAGACTTCTGACTTGTATTTCGATCTCATCATATAGTTTTCGTAGGGCGACTGTGTCGTTTGCACGTTTAACCGGGGTCAAGTTTAATAACTTATTCATATGGGCATTGATTAAAAGATCTTTTCGGCCAAATCTGTTTTCCAACATTTTAATCGCAGCATCATAATTTTCATTGGTTAATGCGAGACCCGTGATTGCGTTTGCAGCCCTTCCCGTGAGATAGGTCTTTAGATAATTAAACTTGTCAGCCTTGCTGAGGTCTGGGTTTCTATGAACTGCCATGTCGTACTGGCTCCAGAACATTTGCCATAGGCTAATTTCTCCGTTAAATTTATCAATGATCAGTCTCGGGAGTTTGACTGCAAAACCATATCCCTTGTTGGAGCACACTGATGAACGGTCATCTTCTTTTCTTCTCATAGCCTTTTTCAATTTGGTTTTACGCACACATATATCCTCTTCATATCGTTGCACACCCTGAAGTTCATCTTCAAAATCCTCTTCCTCAATTCCGTCTTCAATTTCTGTGTTCAAGGCTTTCAATGCAATTTCTTTTTCCACAAGCATGTCCAGCATTTCTTCATAATCCACGTCCACATCTTCTAATGACACTCTTGTCTTCTCATCTATCACATTGAGTAATTTTGTTATCGCAGTCCTTACCACACCTCTTTTCAGAAGTAGTTTATTTAGTTGTGTCTTGGACATCGCTGCTGTAGGCATGTCTGTACATTCCCTTGATCCTTCTTTGTCTTCAAAGCACTTCTTTTCTTTGTTCCTCCCTGGTTTCGGCACCAGCTTTTGTTACAAAGAATGAAATCAGTCCAATCGTTGCTTTTCTTTTGAATCAAATCTTAAGGTCCTTTATTTTCTATTAGTTACAAATTCTAATTCAGTTCAGTTCGTTTTCTTCCAGTTCAGTTCAGTTCAGTTCAAAGTCCTATTACATTTCATTACATCCGGTGTGCTCGAAGAGCACGCCACATATATCACAGCTGGTTCCAATGACAATCAAAAACAATTCAGCACAGCTGCAGTGTTTAGGGACACGTTGGCAGGAGCTGTCCACTCTTGTGTGGTGCTGAAAGACAAACTGTGTTAGTTTTGTTGGCGAACAAGCATTGCACTTTCATTGTCATTAAAGAAAATGAAACAAATAAGACAAAACGTTATCACCAATTAACTATGTGTGTGTATTATATTTTACTTTATGAGTCTGAAAGAAAATGTATATTATTTATAATAATAGTTGCAACAACAATAAGGTTCAGGACAGATCTGTCACTGCTCGCTCTCTTCCCTACAGGTCTCTCTCTCGTTCCCCCATCTGTCTCTAGGCATCTGTCTGCATTCTCCACTTAGTGTGAGGGAAGGTTATGCTGTGCACACAGACACACACACGCACACACACACACACACACACACACACGGACACACACACACACACAGACACACATACACATACAAGGGAGAGAGAGAGAGCGGAGAAGTGCTGAATCAGCGGTGTTCGCCTGTAACACGATAATAATCCATGTGGCTTCTTATGAGATGATCAACCCGTGTGGATGTGATCCCTGATCAACAGGGAACATGTTTAAAAGCTCATAAAAGAAAAGTCTCTCTGACTGTTTCCTCTCTGACTGTCTCCTCTCTGTCTGTGTCTCCTCTCTGACTGTGTCTCTCTGACTGTCTCCTCTCTGACTGTCTCCTCTCTGACTGTGTCTCCTCTCTGACTGTGTCTCCTCTCTGACTGTCTCCTCTCTGACTGTGTCTCCTCTCTGACTGTGTCTCCTATCTGACTGTCTCCTCTCTGACTGTGTGTCTCCTCTCTGACTGTCTCCTCTCTGACTGTCTCCTCTCTGACTGTCTCCTCTCTGACTGTGTGTCTCTGACTGTGTGTCTCTGATTGTGTGTCTCCTCTCTGACTGTCTCCTCTCTGACTGTGTCTCCTCTCTGACTGTGTCCTCTCTGACTGTGTCTCCTCTCTGACTGTGTGTCTCTGACTGTGTGTCTCCTCTCTGACTGTCTCCTCTCTGACTGTGTGTCTCTGACTGTGTGTCTCCTCTCTGACTGTGTCCTCTCTGACTGTCTCCTCTCTGACTGTGTGTCTCCTCTCTGACTGTCTCCTCTCTGACTGTGTGTCTCTGACTGTGTGTCTCCTCTCTGACTGTCTCCTCTCTGACTGTGTCTCCTCTCTGACTGTCTCCTCTCTGACTGTCTCCTCTCTGACTGTGTGTCTCCTCTCTGACTGTCTCCTCTCTGACTGTGTGTCTCCTCTCTGACTGTGTGTCTCTGACTGTGTCTCCTCTCTGACTGTCTCCTCTCTGACTGTGTGTCTCCTCTCTGACTGTGTGTCTCCTCTCTGACTGTGTGTCTCCTCTCTGACTGTCTCCTCTCTGACTGTCTCCTCTCTGACTGTGTGTCTCCTCTCTGACTGTCTCCTCTCTGACTGTCTCCTCTCTGACTGTCTCCTCTCTGACTGTCTCCTCTCTGACTGTCTCCTCTCTGACTGTCTCCTCTCTGACTGTGTGTCTCCTCTCTGACTGTCTCCTCTCTGACTGTCTCCTCTCTGACTGTCTCCTCTCTGACTGTGTGTCTCCTCTCTGACTGTCTCCTCTCTGACTGTCTCCTCTCTGACTGTCTCCTCTCTGACTGTCTCCTCTCTGACTGTCTCCTCTCTGACTGTGTCTCCTCTCTGACTGTCTCCTCTCTGACTGTCTCCTCTCTGACTGTCTCCTCTCTGACTGTGTGTCTCTGACTGTGTCTCCTCTCTGACTGTCTCCTCTCTGACTGTGTGTCTCCTCTCTGACTGTCTCCTCTCTGACTGTCTCCTCTCTGACTGTGTCTCCTCTCTGACTGTGTGTCTCCTCTCTGACTGTCTCCTCTCTGACTGTGTGTCTCTTCTCTGACTGTCTCCTCTCTGACTGTCTCCTCTCTGACTGTGTGTCTCCTCTCTGACTGTGTGTCTCCTCTCTGACTGTCTCCTCTCTGACTGTCTCCTCTCTGACTGTCTCCTCTCTGACTGTGTGTCTCTGACTGTCTCCTCTCTGACTGTCTCCTCTCTGACTGTGTGTCTCCTCTCTGACTGTCTCCTCTCTGACTGTCTCCTCTCTGACTGTCTCCTCTCTGACTGTCTCCTCTCTGACTGTGTGTCTCCTCTCTGACTGTCTCCTCTCTGACTGTGTGTCTCCTCTCTGACTGTCTCCTCTCTGACTGTCTCCTCTCTGACTGTGTGTCTCCTCTCTGACTGTCTCCTCTCTGACTGTCTCCTCTCTGACTGTGTGTCTCCTCTCTGACTGTGTGTCTCCTCTCTGACTGTCTCCTCTCTGACTGTCTCCTCTCTGACTGTGTCTCCTCTCTGACTGTCTCCTCTCTGACTGTCTCCTCTCTGACTGTGTGTCTCCTCTCTGACTGTCTCCTCTCTGACTGTGTCTCCTCTCTGACTGTCTCCTCTCTGACTGTGTCTCCTCTCTGACTGTGTGTCTCCTCTCTGACTGTCTCCTCTCTGACTGTGTGTCTCTGACTGTGTGTCTCCTCTCTGACTGTGTGTCTCCTCTCTGACTGTCTCCTCTCTGACTGTGTGTCTCCTCTCTGACTGTGTGTCTCCTCTCTGACTGTGTGTCTCCTCTCTGACTGTCTCCTCTCTGACTGTGTGTCTCTGACTGTGTGTCTCCTCTCTGACTGTGTGTCTCCTCTCTGACTGTGTGTCTCCTCTCTGACTGTGTCTCCTCTCTGACTGTGTGTCTCCTCTCTGACTGTGTCTCCTCTCTGACTGTCTCCTCTCTGACTGTCTCCTCTCTGACTGTGTCTCCTCTCTGACTGTGTGTCTCCTCTCTGACTGTCTCCTCTCTGACTGTGTCTCCTCTCTGACTGTCTCCTCTCTGACTGTCTCCTCTCTGACTGTGTGTCTCCTCTCTGACTGTCTCCTCTCTGACTGTCTCCTCTCTGACTGTCTCCTCTCTGACTGTCTCCTCTCTGACTGTGTCTCCTCTCTGACTGTGTCTCCTCTCTGACTGTGTCTCCTCTCTGACTGTGTCTCCTCTCTGACTGTGTCTCCTCTCTGACTGTCTCCTCTCTGACTGTCTCCTCTCTGACTGTCTCCTCTCTGACTGTCTCCTATCTGACTGTGTCTCCTCTCTGACTGTCTCCTATCTGACTGTGTCCTCTCTGACTGTGTGTCTCCTCTCTGACTGTCTCCTCTCTGACTGTGTCCTCTCTGACTGTGTCTCCTCTCTGACTGTCTCCTCTCTGACTGTCTCCTCTCTGACTGTCTCCTCTCTGACTGTGTGTCTCCTCTCTGACTGTCTCCTCTCTGACTGTGTGTCTCCTCTCTGACTGTCTCCTCTCTGACTGTGTCTCTCTAACTGTGTCTCCTCTCTGACTGTCTCTTCTCTGACTGTGTGTCTCCTCTCTGACTGTGTCTCTCTGACTGTGTGTCTCATCTCTGACTGTGTGTCTCCTCTCTGACTGTCTCCTCTCTGACTGTGTCTCCTCTCTGACTGTGTGTCTCCTCTCTGACTGTCTCCTCTCTGACTGTGTCTCCTCTCTGACTGTGTCTCCTCTCTGACTGTGTGTCTCCTCTCTGACTGTGTGTCTCCTCTCTGACTGTGTGTCTCCTCTCTGACTGTCTCCTCTCTGACTGTCTCCTCTCTGACTGTGTGTCTCCTCTCTGACTGTCTCCTCTCTGACTGTCTCCTCTCTGACTGTGTCTCCTCTCTGACTGTGTCTCCTCTCTGACTGTCTCCTCTCTGACTGTGTCCTCTCTGACTGTCTCCTCTCTGACTGTGTCCTCTCTGACTGTGTCTCCTCTCTGACTGTGTCTCCTCTCTGACTGTCTCCTCTCGGACTGTCTCCTCTCTGACTGTGTGTCTCCTCTCTGACTGTCTCCTCTCTGACTGTCTCCTCTCTGACTGTGTGTCTCCTCTCTGACTGTCTCCTCTCTGACTGTCTCCTCTCTGACTGTGTCTCCTCTCTGACTGTGTCCTCTCTGACTGTCTCCTCTCTGACTGTCTCCTCTCTGACTGTGTGTCTCCTCTCTGACTGTGTCTCCTCTCTGACTGTGTCTCCTCTCTGACTGTCTCCTCTCTGACTGTCTCCTCTCTGACTGTCTCTTCTCTGACTGTCTCCTCTCTGACTGTGTGTCCTCTCTGACTGTCTCCTCTCTGACTGTCTCCTCTCTGACTGTCTCCTCTCTGACTGTGTCTCCTCTCTGACTGTCTCCTCTCTGACTGTCTCCTCTCTGACTGTGTGTCTCCTCTCTGACTGTCTCCTCTCTGACTGTGTCTCCTCTCTGACTGTCTCCTCTCTGACTGTCTCCTCTCTGACTGTCTCCTCTCTGACTGTGTGTCTCCTCTCTGACTGTGTCTCCTCTCTGACTGTCTCCTCTCTGACTGTTTCTCTCTGACTGTCTCCTCTCTGACTGTGTGTCTCCTCTCTGACTGTGTGTCTCCTCTCTGACTGTGTGTCTCCTCTCTGACTGTGTGTCTCCTCTCTGACTGTCTCCTCTCTGACTGTGTGTCTCGTCTCTGACTGTCTCGTCTCTGACTGTCTCCTCTCTGACTGTGTGTCTCCTATCTGACTGTCTCCTCTCGGACTGTCTCCTCTCTGACTGTGTGTCTCCTCTCTGACTGTCTCCTCTCTGACTGTGTCTCTCTGACTGTGTCTCCTCTCTGACTGTGTATCTCTGACTGTCTCCTATCTGACTGTCTCCTCTCTGACTGTCTCCTCTCTGACTGTCTCCTCTCTGACTGTCTCCTCTCTGACTGTGTGTCTCTGACTGTCTCCTATCTGACTGTCTCCTCTCTGACTGTCTCCTCTCTGACTGTCTCCTCTCTGACTGTCTCCTCTCTGACTGTGTCTCCTCTCTGACTGTCTCCTCTCTGACTGTCTCCTCTCTGACTGTGTCTCCTCTCTGACTGTGTCTCTCTGACTGTGTGTCTTCTCTCTGACTGTCTCCTCTCTGACTGTGTGTCTCCTCTCTGACTGTCTCCTCTCTGACTGTGTGTCTTCTCTCTGACTGTCTCCTCTCTGACTGTGTGTCTTCTCTCTGACTGTGTCTCCTCTCTGACTGTGTCTCCTCTCTGACTGTGTCTCCTCTCTGACTGTGTCTCCTCTCTGACTGTCTCCTCTCTGACTGTGTCTCCTCTCTGACTGTCTCTTCTCTGACTGTGTCTCCTCTCTAACTGTGTCTCTCTGACTGTGTCTCCTCTCTGACTGTCTCCTCTCTGACTGTCTCCTCTCTAACTGTGTCTCTCTGACTGTGTGTCTCCTCTCTGACTGTGTGTCTCCTCTCTGACTGTGTGTCTCCTCTCTGACTGTGTGTCTCCTCTCTGACTGTGTGTCTCCTCTCTGACTGTGTGTCTCCTCTCTGACTGTCTCCTCTCTGACTGTCTCTTCTCTGACTGTGTGTCTCCTCTCTGACTGTGTCTCCTCTCTGACTGTGTCTCCTCTCTGACTGTGTGTCTCATCTCTGACTGTGTGTCTCCTCTCTGACTGTCTGCTCTCTGACTGTCTCCTCTCTGACTGTCTCCTCTCTGACTGTGTCTCCTCTCTGACTGTCTCCTCTCTGACTGTGTGTCTCCTCTCTGACTGTCTCCTCTCTGACTGTGTCTCCTCTCTGACTGTGTGTCTCCTCTCTGACTGTGTGTCTCCTCTCTGACTGTGTGTCTCCTCTCTGACTGTCTCCTCTCTGACTGTCTCCTCTCTGACTGTCTCCTCTCTGACTGTCTCCTCTCTGACTGTGTATCTCTGACTGTCTCCTCTCTGACTGTGTATCTCTGACTGTCTCCTATCTGACTGTCTCCTCTCTGACTGTCTCCTCTCTGACTGTCTCCTCTCTGACTGTGTGTCTCTGACTGTCTCCTATCTGACTGTCTCCTCTCTGACTGTCTCCTCTCTGACTGTCTCCTCTCTGACTGTCTCCTCTCTGACTGTCTCCTCTCTGACTGTGTCTCCTCTCTGACTGTCTCCTCTCTGACTGTGTCTCCTCTCTGACTGTGTCTCTCTGACTGTGTCTCCTCTCTGACTGTGTGTCTCCTCTCTGACTGTCTCCTCTCTGACTGTCTCCTCTCTGACTGTCTCCTCTCTGACTGTGTCTCCTCTCTGACTGTCTCCTCTCTGACTGTCTCCTCTCTGACTGTGTCTCCTCTCTGACTGTGTCTCTCTGACTGTGTCTCCTCTCTGACTGTCTCCTCTCTGACTGTCTTCTCTCTGACTGTCTCCTCTCTGACTGTGTGTCTTCTCTCTGACTGTCTCCTCTCTGACTGTGTCCTCTCTGACTGTGTCTCCTCTCTGACTGTCTCTTCTCTGACTGTGTGTCTCCTCTCTAACTGTGTCTCTCTGACTGTGTCTCCTCTCTGACTGTCTCCTCTCTGACTGTGTGTCTCCTCTCTGACTGTCTCCTCTCTGACTGTCTCCTCTCTGACTGTGTGTCTCCTCTCTAACTGTGTCTCTCTGACTGTGTCTCTCTGACTGTGTGTCTCCTCTCTGACTGTGTGTCTCCTCTCTGACTGTGTGTCTCCTCTCTGACTGTGTGTCTCCTCTCTGACTGTGTGTCTCCTCTCTGACTGTGTGTCTCCTCTCTGACTGTGTGTCTCCTCTCTGACTGTCTCCTCTCTGACTGTCTCCTCTCTGACTGTCTCCTCTCTGACTGTCTCCTCTCTTACTGTCTCCTCTCTGACTGTGTGTCTCCTCTCTGACTGTCTCCTCTCTGACTGTGTGTCTCCTCTCTGACTGTCTCCTCTCTGACTGTGTGTCTCGTCTCTGACTGTCTCGTCTCTGACTGTCTCCTCTCTGACTGTGTGTCTCCTATCTGACTGTCTCCTCTCGGACTGTCTCCTCTCTGACTGTGTGTCTCCTCTCTGACTGTCTCCTCTCTGACTGTGTCTCTCTGACTGTGTCTCCTCTCTGACTGTGTATCTCTGACTGTCTCCTATCTGACTGTCTCCTCTCTGACTGTCTCCTCTCTGACTGTCTCCTCTCTGACTGTCTCCTCTCTGACTGTGTGTCTCTGACTGTCTCCTATCTGACTGTCTCCTCTCTGACTGTCTCCTCTCTGACTGTCTCCTCTCTGACTGTCTCCTCTCTGACTGTGTCTCCTCTCTGACTGTCTCCTCTCTGACTGTCTCCTCTCTGACTGTGTCTCCTCTCTGACTGTGTCTCTCTGACTGTGTGTCTTCTCTCTGACTGTCTCCTCTCTGACTGTGTGTCTCCTCTCTGACTGTCTCCTCTCTGACTGTGTGTCTTCTCTCTGACTGTCTCCTCTCTGACTGTGTGTCTTCTCTCTGACTGTGTCTCCTCTCTGACTGTGTCTCCTCTCTGACTGTGTCTCCTCTCTGACTGTGTCTCCTCTCTGACTGTCTCCTCTCTGACTGTGTCTCCTCTCTGACTGTCTCTTCTCTGACTGTGTCTCCTCTCTAACTGTGTCTCTCTGACTGTGTCTCCTCTCTGACTGTCTCCTCTCTGACTGTCTCCTCTCTAACTGTGTCTCTCTGACTGTGTGTCTCCTCTCTGACTGTGTGTCTCCTCTCTGACTGTGTGTCTCCTCTCTGACTGTGTGTCTCCTCTCTGACTGTGTGTCTCCTCTCTGACTGTGTGTCTCCTCTCTGACTGTCTCCTCTCTGACTGTCTCTTCTCTGACTGTGTGTCTCCTCTCTGACTGTGTCTCCTCTCTGACTGTGTCTCCTCTCTGACTGTGTGTCTCATCTCTGACTGTGTGTCTCCTCTCTGACTGTCTGCTCTCTGACTGTCTCCTCTCTGACTGTCTCCTCTCTGACTGTGTCTCCTCTCTGACTGTCTCCTCTCTGACTGTGTGTCTCCTCTCTGACTGTCTCCTCTCTGACTGTGTCTCCTCTCTGACTGTGTGTCTCCTCTCTGACTGTGTGTCTCCTCTCTGACTGTGTGTCTCCTCTCTGACTGTCTCCTCTCTGACTGTCTCCTCTCTGACTGTCTCCTCTCTGACTGTCTCCTCTCTGACTGTGTATCTCTGACTGTCTCCTCTCTGACTGTGTATCTCTGACTGTCTCCTATCTGACTGTCTCCTCTCTGACTGTCTCCTCTCTGACTGTCTCCTCTCTGACTGTGTGTCTCTGACTGTCTCCTATCTGACTGTCTCCTCTCTGACTGTCTCCTCTCTGACTGTCTCCTCTCTGACTGTCTCCTCTCTGACTGTCTCCTCTCTGACTGTGTCTCCTCTCTGACTGTCTCCTCTCTGACTGTGTCTCCTCTCTGACTGTGTCTCTCTGACTGTGTCTCCTCTCTGACTGTGTGTCTCCTCTCTGACTGTCTCCTCTCTGACTGTCTCCTCTCTGACTGTCTCCTCTCTGACTGTGTCTCCTCTCTGACTGTCTCCTCTCTGACTGTCTCCTCTCTGACTGTGTCTCCTCTCTGACTGTGTCTCTCTGACTGTGTCTCCTCTCTGACTGTCTCCTCTCTGACTGTCTTCTCTCTGACTGTCTCCTCTCTGACTGTGTGTCTTCTCTCTGACTGTCTCCTCTCTGACTGTGTCCTCTCTGACTGTGTCTCCTCTCTGACTGTCTCTTCTCTGACTGTGTGTCTCCTCTCTAACTGTGTCTCTCTGACTGTGTCTCCTCTCTGACTGTCTCCTCTCTGACTGTGTGTCTCCTCTCTGACTGTCTCCTCTCTGACTGTCTCCTCTCTGACTGTGTGTCTCCTCTCTAACTGTGTCTCTCTGACTGTGTCTCTCTGACTGTGTGTCTCCTCTCTGACTGTGTGTCTCCTCTCTGACTGTGTGTCTCCTCTCTGACTGTGTGTCTCCTCTCTGACTGTGTGTCTCCTCTCTGACTGTGTGTCTCCTCTCTGACTGTGTGTCTCCTCTCTGACTGTGTGTCTCCTCTCTGACTGTCTCCTCTCTGACTGTCTCCTCTCTGACTGTCTCCTCTCTTACTGTGTGTCTCCTCTCTGACTGTCTCCTCTCTGACTGTGTGTCTCCTCTCTGACTGTCTCCTCTCTGACTGTGTCTCTCTAACTGTGTCTCCTCTCTGACTGTCTCTTCTCTGACTGTGTGTCTCCTCTCTGACTGTGTCTCTCTGACTGTGTGTCTCATCTCTGACTGTGTGTCTCCTCTCTGACTGTCTCCTCTCTGACTGTGTCTCCTCTCTGACTGTGTGTCTCCTCTCTGACTGTCTCCTCTCTGACTGTGTCTCCTCTCTGACTGTGTCTCCTCTCTGACTGTGTGTCTCCTCTCTGACTGTGTGTCTCCTCTCTGACTGTGTGTCTCCTCTCTGACTGTCTCCTCTCTGACTGTCTCCTCTCTGACTGTCTCCTCTCTGACTGTCTCCTCTCTGACTGTGTGTCTCCTCTCTGACTGTCTCCTCTCTGACTGTCTCCTCTCTGACTGTGTCTCCTCTCTGACTGTGTCTCCTCTCTGACTGTCTCCTCTCTGACTGTGTCCTCTCTGACTGTCTCCTCTCTGACTGTGTCCTCTCTGACTGTGTCTCCTCTCTGACTGTGTCTCCTCTCTGACTGTCTCCTCTCGGACTGTCTCCTCTCTGACTGTGTGTCTCCTCTCTGACTGTCTCCTCTCTGACTGTCTCCTCTCTGACTGTGTGTCTCCTCTCTGACTGTCTCCTCTCTGACTGTCTCCTCTCTGACTGTGTCTCCTCTCTGACTGTGTCCTCTCTGACTGTCTCCTCTCTGACTGTCTCCTCTCTGACTGTGTGTCTCCTCTCTGACTGTGTCTCCTCTCTGACTGTGTCTCCTCTCTGACTGTCTCCTCTCTGACTGTCTCCTCTCTGACTGTCTCCTCTCTGACTGTCTCCTCTCTGACTGTGTGTCCTCTCTGACTGTCTCCTCTCTGACTGTCTCCTCTCTGACTGTCTCCTCTCTGACTGTGTCTCCTCTCTGACTGTCTCCTCTCTGACTGTCTCCTCTCTGACTGTGTGTCTCCTCTCTGACTGTCTCCTCTCTGACTGTGTCTCCTCTCTGACTGTCTCCTCTCTGACTGTCTCCTCTCTGACTGTCTCCTCTCTGACTGTGTGTCTCCTCTCTGACTGTGTCTCCTCTCTGACTGTCTCCTCTCTGACTGTTTCTCTCTGACTGTCTCCTCTCTGACTGTGTGTCTCCTCTCTGACTGTGTGTCTCCTCTCTGACTGTGTGTCTCCTCTCTGACTGTGTGTCTCCTCTCTGACTGTCTCCTCTCTGACTGTGTGTCTCGTCTCTGACTGTGTGTCTCCTATCTGACTGTCTCCTCTCGGACTGTCTCCTCTCTGACTGTGTGTCTCCTCTCTGACTGTCTCCTCTCTGACTGTGTCTCTCTGACTGTGTCTCCTCTCTGACTGTGTATCTCTGACTGTCTCCTATCTGACTGTCTCCTCTCTGACTGTCTCCTCTCTGACTGTCTCCTCTCTGACTGTCTCCTCTCTGACTGTGTGTCTCTGACTGTCTCCTATCTGACTGTCTCCTCTCTGACTGTCTCCTCTCTGACTGTCTCCTCTCTGACTGTCTCCTCTCTGACTGTCTCCTCTCTGACTGTCTCCTCTCTGACTGTCTCCTCTCTGACTGTGTCTCCTCTCTGACTGTCTCCTCTCTGACTGTGTCTCCTCTCTGACTGTGTCTCTCTGACTGTGTCTCCTCTCTGACTGTGTGTCTCCTCTCTGACTGTCTCCTCTCTGACTGTCTCCTCTCTGACTGTCTCCTCTCTGACTGTGTCTCCTCTCTGACTGTCTCCTCTCTGACTGTCTCCTCTCTGACTGTGTCTCCTCTCTGACTGTGTCTCTCTGACTGTGTCTCCTCTCTGACTGTCTCCTCTCTGACTGTCTTCTCTCTGACTGTCTCCTCTCTGACTGTGTGTCTTCTCTCTGACTGTCTCCTCTCTGACTGTGTCCTCTCTGACTGTGTCTCCTCTCTGACTGTCTCTTCTCTGACTGTGTGTCTCCTCTCTAACTGTGTCTCTCTGACTGTGTCTCCTCTCTGACTGTCTCCTCTCTGACTGTGTGTCTCCTCTCTGACTGTCTCCTCTCTGACTGTCTCCTCTCTGACTGTGTGTCTCCTCTCTAACTGTGTCTCTCTGACTGTGTCTCTCTGACTGTGTGTCTCCTCTCTGACTGTGTGTCTCCTCTCTGACTGTGTGTCTCCTCTCTGACTGTGTGTCTCCTCTCTGACTGTGTGTCTCCTCTCTGACTGTGTGTCTCCTCTCTGACTGTGTGTCTCCTCTCTGACTGTCTCCTCTCTGACTGTCTCCTCTCTGACTGTCTCCTCTCTGACTGTCTCCTCTCTTACTGTCTCCTCTCTGACTGTGTGTCTCCTCTCTGACTGTCTCCTCTCTGACTGTGTGTCTCCTCTCTGACTGTCTCCTCTCTGACTGTGTGTCTCGTCTCTGACTGTCTCGTCTCTGACTGTCTCCTCTCTGACTGTGTGTCTCCTATCTGACTGTCTCCTCTCGGACTGTCTCCTCTCTGACTGTGTGTCTCCTCTCTGACTGTCTCCTCTCTGACTGTGTCTCTCTGACTGTGTCTCCTCTCTGACTGTGTATCTCTGACTGTCTCCTATCTGACTGTCTCCTCTCTGACTGTCTCCTCTCTGACTGTCTCCTCTCTGACTGTCTCCTCTCTGACTGTGTGTCTCTGACTGTCTCCTATCTGACTGTCTCCTCTCTGACTGTCTCCTCTCTGACTGTCTCCTCTCTGACTGTCTCCTCTCTGACTGTGTCTCCTCTCTGACTGTCTCCTCTCTGACTGTCTCCTCTCTGACTGTGTCTCCTCTCTGACTGTGTCTCTCTGACTGTGTGTCTTCTCTCTGACTGTCTCCTCTCTGACTGTGTGTCTCCTCTCTGACTGTCTCCTCTCTGACTGTGTGTCTTCTCTCTGACTGTCTCCTCTCTGACTGTGTGTCTTCTCTCTGACTGTGTCTCCTCTCTGACTGTGTCTCCTCTCTGACTGTGTCTCCTCTCTGACTGTGTCTCCTCTCTGACTGTCTCCTCTCTGACTGTGTCTCCTCTCTGACTGTCTCTTCTCTGACTGTGTCTCCTCTCTAACTGTGTCTCTCTGACTGTGTCTCCTCTCTGACTGTCTCCTCTCTGACTGTCTCCTCTCTAACTGTGTCTCTCTGACTGTGTGTCTCCTCTCTGACTGTGTGTCTCCTCTCTGACTGTGTGTCTCCTCTCTGACTGTGTGTCTCCTCTCTGACTGTGTGTCTCCTCTCTGACTGTGTGTCTCCTCTCTGACTGTCTCCTCTCTGACTGTCTCTTCTCTGACTGTGTGTCTCCTCTCTGACTGTGTCTCCTCTCTGACTGTGTCTCCTCTCTGACTGTGTGTCTCATCTCTGACTGTGTGTCTCCTCTCTGACTGTCTGCTCTCTGACTGTCTCCTCTCTGACTGTCTCCTCTCTGACTGTGTCTCCTCTCTGACTGTCTCCTCTCTGACTGTGTGTCTCCTCTCTGACTGTCTCCTCTCTGACTGTGTCTCCTCTCTGACTGTGTGTCTCCTCTCTGACTGTGTGTCTCCTCTCTGACTGTGTGTCTCCTCTCTGACTGTCTCCTCTCTGACTGTCTCCTCTCTGACTGTCTCCTCTCTGACTGTCTCCTCTCTGACTGTGTATCTCTGACTGTCTCCTCTCTGACTGTGTATCTCTGACTGTCTCCTATCTGACTGTCTCCTCTCTGACTGTCTCCTCTCTGACTGTCTCCTCTCTGACTGTGTGTCTCTGACTGTCTCCTATCTGACTGTCTCCTCTCTGACTGTCTCCTCTCTGACTGTCTCCTCTCTGACTGTCTCCTCTCTGACTGTCTCCTCTCTGACTGTGTCTCCTCTCTGACTGTCTCCTCTCTGACTGTGTCTCCTCTCTGACTGTGTCTCTCTGACTGTGTCTCCTCTCTGACTGTGTGTCTCCTCTCTGACTGTCTCCTCTCTGACTGTCTCCTCTCTGACTGTCTCCTCTCTGACTGTGTCTCCTCTCTGACTGTCTCCTCTCTGACTGTCTCCTCTCTGACTGTGTCTCCTCTCTGACTGTGTCTCTCTGACTGTGTCTCCTCTCTGACTGTCTCCTCTCTGACTGTCTTCTCTCTGACTGTCTCCTCTCTGACTGTGTGTCTTCTCTCTGACTGTCTCCTCTCTGACTGTGTCCTCTCTGACTGTGTCTCCTCTCTGACTGTCTCTTCTCTGACTGTGTGTCTCCTCTCTAACTGTGTCTCTCTGACTGTGTCTCCTCTCTGACTGTCTCCTCTCTGACTGTGTGTCTCCTCTCTGACTGTCTCCTCTCTGACTGTCTCCTCTCTGACTGTGTGTCTCCTCTCTAACTGTGTCTCTCTGACTGTGTCTCTCTGACTGTGTGTCTCCTCTCTGACTGTGTGTCTCCTCTCTGACTGTGTGTCTCCTCTCTGACTGTGTGTCTCCTCTCTGACTGTGTGTCTCCTCTCTGACTGTGTGTCTCCTCTCTGACTGTGTGTCTCCTCTCTGACTGTGTGTCTCCTCTCTGACTGTCTCCTCTCTGACTGTCTCCTCTCTGACTGTCTCCTCTCTTACTGTCTCCTCTCTGACTGTGTGTCTCCTCTCTGACTGTCTCCTCTCTGACTGTGTGTCTCCTCTCTGACTGTCTCCTCTCTGACTGTGTCTCTCTAACTGTGTCTCCTCTCTGACTGTCTCTTCTCTGACTGTGTGTCTCCTCTCTGACTGTGTCTCTCTGACTGTGTGTCTCATCTCTGACTGTGTGTCTCCTCTCTGACTGTCTCCTCTCTGACTGTGTCTCCTCTCTGACTGTGTGTCTCCTCTCTGACTGTCTCCTCTCTGACTGTGTCTCCTCTCTGACTGTGTCTCCTCTCTGACTGTGTGTCTCCTCTCTGACTGTGTGTCTCCTCTCTGACTGTGTGTCTCCTCTCTGACTGTCTCCTCTCTGACTGTCTCCTCTCTGACTGTCTCCTCTCTGACTGTCTCCTCTCTGACTGTGTGTCTCCTCTCTGACTGTCTCCTCTCTGACTGTCTCCTCTCTGACTGTGTCTCCTCTCTGACTGTGTCTCCTCTCTGACTGTCTCCTCTCTGACTGTGTCCTCTCTGACTGTCTCCTCTCTGACTGTGTCCTCTCTGACTGTGTCTCCTCTCTGACTGTGTCTCCTCTCTGACTGTCTCCTCTCGGACTGTCTCCTCTCTGACTGTGTGTCTCCTCTCTGACTGTCTCCTCTCTGACTGTCTCCTCTCTGACTGTGTGTCTCCTCTCTGACTGTCTCCTCTCTGACTGTCTCCTCTCTGACTGTGTCTCCTCTCTGACTGTGTCCTCTCTGACTGTCTCCTCTCTGACTGTCTCCTCTCTGACTGTGTGTCTCCTCTCTGACTGTGTCTCCTCTCTGACTGTGTCTCCTCTCTGACTGTCTCCTCTCTGACTGTCTCCTCTCTGACTGTCTCCTCTCTGACTGTCTCCTCTCTGACTGTGTGTCCTCTCTGACTGTCTCCTCTCTGACTGTCTCCTCTCTGACTGTCTCCTCTCTGACTGTGTCTCCTCTCTGACTGTCTCCTCTCTGACTGTCTCCTCTCTGACTGTGTGTCTCCTCTCTGACTGTCTCCTCTCTGACTGTGTCTCCTCTCTGACTGTCTCCTCTCTGACTGTCTCCTCTCTGACTGTCTCCTCTCTGACTGTGTGTCTCCTCTCTGACTGTGTCTCCTCTCTGACTGTCTCCTCTCTGACTGTTTCTCTCTGACTGTCTCCTCTCTGACTGTGTGTCTCCTCTCTGACTGTGTGTCTCCTCTCTGACTGTGTGTCTCCTCTCTGACTGTGTGTCTCCTCTCTGACTGTCTCCTCTCTGACTGTGTGTCTCGTCTCTGACTGTCTCGTCTCTGACTGTCTCCTCTCTGACTGTGTGTCTCCTATCTGACTGTCTCCTCTCGGACTGTCTCCTCTCTGACTGTGTGTCTCCTCTCTGACTGTCTCCTCTCTGACTGTGTCTCTCTGACTGTGTCTCCTCTCTGACTGTGTATCTCTGACTGTCTCCTATCTGACTGTCTCCTCTCTGACTGTCTCCTCTCTGACTGTCTCCTCTCTGACTGTCTCCTCTCTGACTGTGTGTCTCTGACTGTCTCCTATCTGACTGTCTCCTCTCTGACTGTCTCCTCTCTGACTGTCTCCTCTCTGACTGTCTCCTCTCTGACTGTGTCTCCTCTCTGACTGTCTCCTCTCTGACTGTCTCCTCTCTGACTGTGTCTCCTCTCTGACTGTGTCTCTCTGACTGTGTGTCTTCTCTCTGACTGTCTCCTCTCTGACTGTGTGTCTCCTCTCTGACTGTCTCCTCTCTGACTGTGTGTCTTCTCTCTGACTGTCTCCTCTCTGACTGTGTGTCTTCTCTCTGACTGTGTCTCCTCTCTGACTGTGTCTCCTCTCTGACTGTGTCTCCTCTCTGACTGTGTCTCCTCTCTGACTGTCTCCTCTCTGACTGTGTCTCCTCTCTGACTGTCTCTTCTCTGACTGTGTCTCCTCTCTAACTGTGTCTCTCTGACTGTGTCTCCTCTCTGACTGTCTCCTCTCTGACTGTCTCCTCTCTAACTGTGTCTCTCTGACTGTGTGTCTCCTCTCTGACTGTGTGTCTCCTCTCTGACTGTGTGTCTCCTCTCTGACTGTGTGTCTCCTCTCTGACTGTGTGTCTCCTCTCTGACTGTGTGTCTCCTCTCTGACTGTCTCCTCTCTGACTGTCTCTTCTCTGACTGTGTGTCTCCTCTCTGACTGTGTCTCCTCTCTGACTGTGTCTCCTCTCTGACTGTGTGTCTCATCTCTGACTGTGTGTCTCCTCTCTGACTGTCTGCTCTCTGACTGTCTCCTCTCTGACTGTCTCCTCTCTGACTGTGTCTCCTCTCTGACTGTCTCCTCTCTGACTGTGTGTCTCCTCTCTGACTGTCTCCTCTCTGACTGTGTCTCCTCTCTGACTGTGTGTCTCCTCTCTGACTGTGTGTCTCCTCTCTGACTGTGTGTCTCCTCTCTGACTGTCTCCTCTCTGACTGTCTCCTCTCTGACTGTCTCCTCTCTGACTGTCTCCTCTCTGACTGTCTCCTCTCTGACTGTCTCCTCTCTGACTGTCTCCTCTCTGACTGTGTCTCCTCTCTGACTGTCTCCTCTCTGACTGTCTCCTCTCTGACTGTGTCTCCTCTCTGACTGTGTCTCCTCTCTGACTGTCTCCTCTCTGACTGTGTCCTCTCTGACTGTCTCCTCTCTGACTGTGTCCTCTCTGACTGTGTCTCCTCTTTGACTGTGTCTCCTCTCTGACTGTCTCCTCTCGGACTGTCTCCTCTCTGACTGTGTGTCTCCTCTCTGACTGTGTCCTCTCTGACTGTGTCTCCTCTTTGACTGTGTCTCCTCTCTGACTGTCTCCTCTCTGACTGTCTCCTCTCTGACTGTCTCCTCTCTGACTGTCTCCTCTCTGACTGTGTGTCTCCTCTCTGACTGTGTCTCCTCTCTGACTGTGTCTCCTCTCTGACTGTCTCCTCTCTGACTGTCTCCTCTCTGACTGTGTCTCCTCTCTGACTGTGTCTCCTCTCTGACTGTCTCCTCTCTGACTGTCTCCTCTCTGACTGTCTCCTCTCTGACTGTCTCCTCTCTGACTGTGTCTCCTCTCTGACTGTCTCCTCTCTGACTGTCTCCTCTCTGACTGTCTCCTCTCTGACTGTCTCCTCTCTGACTGTCTCCTCTCTGACTGTCTCCTCTCTGACTGTCTCCTCTCTGACTGTGTCTCCTCTCTGACTGTCTCCTCTCTGACTGTCTCCTCTCTGACTGTCTCCTCTCTGACTGTCTCCTCTCTGACTGTCTCCTCTCTGACTGTGTCTCCTCTCTGACTGTCTCCTCTCTGACTGTCTCCTCTCTGACTGTGTCCTCTCTGACTGTCTCCTCTCTGACTGTCTCCTCTCTGACTGTCTCCTCTCTGACTGTCTCCTCTCTGACTGTGTCTCCTCTCTGACTGTCTCCTCTCTGACTGTGTGTCTCTGACTGGCTCCTCTCTGACTGTCTCCTCTCTGACTGTGTCTCCTCTCTGACTGTGTGTCTCCTCTCTGACTGTCCCCTCTCTGACTGTCTCCTCTCTGACTGTCTCCTCTCTGACTGTGTCTCCTCTCTGACTGTCTCCTATCTGACTGTGTGTCTCCTCTCTGACTGTCTCCTCTCTGACTGTGTGTCTCCTCTCTGACTGTGTGTCTCCTCTCTGACTGTCTCCTCTCTGACTGATTGTTAATATTTATAGTTTTTAGAGTTTTGTGCGTACCAACTGTTGGTGCATTTAATGTATATGACCGTCAGTCACTCATAGACATTGGATTACGGGAAACTTACCAACTGGATTACTCGCTGGATCAGCTTTCCGAACCACATCAATGGCCTGAAGAAATCCTCCGGAGATTAGGACCAGACCCTTTGTTCCCAGAGCCCAGGAAAAGACGACGAGGAAAGAGGGCTGGGATCCGAAACAGGCTGAGATCCAGACGACACCGTACACCACTTCCCAGTATATTGCTAGCCAATGTACAATCAATAGACAATAAACTGGATGACATCCGAGCAAGGATTCAATATCAAAGAGACGTTAGGGACTGCAATGTCCTTTGCTTCACCGAAACATGGCTGACGCCGGAGGTTCCAGATCACGCGATTCAACCAGCGGATCACTTCTTTATCCATAGAAAGGATCGGTCATCATCAGAGTCCGGTAAACAACGTGGAGGAGGTATTGCCTTCATGTTTAACAAAAATTGGAGTGATCCAACGAACGTGAAGGAATTATCCAACCACTGCTCCCCAGAACTGGAATATATAACCATCAAGTGTCGTCCTTTCTTCCTCCCGAGGGAGTTAACGGCGATCGTCCTGATCGGAGTGTATATTCCACCACAAGCCAGCAACAAGGTTGCGCTCTCCAGACTACACGACGAGGTAAATAGAATACAAGTGGCTAACGTTAACGCCGCCATTTTAGTACTGGGAGATTTCAATAGCGCCAATCTGAGAAAGGTATTGCCCGACTTCTATCAGCATGTGACTTGCAACACCAGAGGCGGTAACATCCTAGATCACTGTTACACGCAATTTAAAGGTGGCTACAAGGCTCATTCTGATAGTGGCTTCGGTAAGTCAGATCACGCATCAATTTTTCTTTCACCAAAGTATAGACAGAGAATTAAAAGTACTCCCGTAGTCTCGCGAGAGGTGCAGAAATGGGATGTGACGTCAGAGGATACGATCCGGTCAGTGTTTCACAACACAGACTGGAATGTGTTCCGCGACACAGATAACATTAATGCCTACACGGAGACAGTGCTGGACTATGTTTGTACTAGGGTGAAAGAAACAATCCCCACTACCAAAATGAAAGTTTACCCAAATCAAAAACCCTGGGTAGACAAATCCGTCCGTGAAGCTCTGAGAGAGCGCACCAAAGCATACAACGACGGCCTAGAGGCAGGCAACATGAATGACCACAAGGTGGCGCGATACAACGTAAGGAGGACTGTGTCAGAGGCCAAACGACGCTACAGGGATAAAATTGAACTCCAGTTTGAACAAGCTGACTCTAGAGCTATGTGGCAGGGGCTCAAAACGATGACAGACTACAAAGGCGCCTCCCTCAAACTGAACAGTGACATCTCCTTAGCAAATGACCTCAATACCTTCTATGCGAGGTTTGATGCTGGTAATAACAACACCAGCTCACAAGCCTCTGCAATGGGGGGGGGGGGGTCGGCTGCTGATGGAGGCGCAGTGTTCAGGGTAACAGAGCATGAGGTGAGGCGGACCTTTAAAAAAGTGAATATCAGGAAGGCAGCAGGTCCAGACGGCATCCCCGGCCGCGTCCTAAAAGTCTGTGCCGACCAACTGGCCCCAGTATTCACTGACATATTTAACCTGTCCTTAGAACAGGCTGTCATCCCCACCTGCCTGAAGAAGTCCACTATTATCCCTGTACCCAAAAAATCCAAGCCTGCTTGCCTCAACGACTACCGCCCTGTAGCTCTCACCTCCATAGCCATGAAGTGCTTCGAGAAGCTAGTAAAGGGCTACATCTGCTCCTCCCTCCCCATCAACATGGACCCCCTGCAATTTGCATACCGCCCCAACAGGTCCACGGAGGACGCCATATCCCATGTGCTGCACACAGCAGCATCACACCTGGACAAGAGGCAGGGGAACTATGTGAGAATGCTATTCATCGACTACAGCTCGGCATTCAATACCATAGTCCCCTCCATACTCATAGCCAAGCTCAGGGACCTGGGCTTGGGCTATGACCTCTGCCAGTGGGTCTTGGACTTCCTGACTGGCAGACCCCAGGTGGTGAGAGCAGGCAACTGCACCTCCTCATCCATCACCCTCAACATAGGGGCCCCCCAGGGCTGTGTTCTGAGTCCCCTCCTCTACTCCCTGTACACACACGACTGTGTGGCTCAGCGGAGTAGCAATACAATCGTCAAATTTGCTGACGACACAGTGGTGGTGGGCCTGATCTCTGCCAACGACGAGAGGGCCTACCTGGAAGAGGTCAAGGTCCTGGCGGGATGGTGCCAGGAAAACAGCCTCTCCCTGAACGTCAGCAAAACAAAGGAGATGATTGTGGACTTCAGGAGGTCGGGGGTCAAGGACTACAGCCCCCTCAGCATCGACGGGGCACCGGTTGAGAGAGTCAACAGCTTCAAGTACCTCGGAGCCTACATATCCGAGGACTTGACATGGACCACACACATTAACAGTGTGGTGAAGAAGGCACGACAACGCCTCTACTTCCTCAGGCGCCTAAGGAAGTTCCAAGTCAGCCAGAAGATCCTTAAGAACTTCTACTCATGTACAATAGAGAGCATCTTGACCGGCAACATCACCTCCTGGTTTGGGAATAGCACTGCAAAAGACCGAAGCAGACTACAAAGAGTGACACGTGCAGCCGAACGCACAATTGGAGGGGGGCTCCCCACCCTCCAGAACATTTACTACAAGCGTTGCAAGGGCAAGGCTAAGAGAATCATTAAAGACTCCAGTCACCCGAACAACTGCCTCTTTGAACTGCTGCGGTCAGGCAAGCGATACCGGAGTCTCAAGGCGAGCACAGAAAGACTCAGAAGTAGCTTCTATCCCCAGGCCATCAGGCTGCTAAACGAACAATGAATGAACACTACACAACAACAACCACCAAACGCACATAGCACACACATCCACACGCACACACTCACTTTAAACAAACACACTGTAGCACCCACTCCACACACTTTATAGCACACACCCACTTTAAACAAACACACTGTAGCACCCACTCCCCACACTTTATATTTATGGATGAAGGATTGCACTACAACTCGTACACCTTACTGTAAATTGTACCTAAAATTGTACCTCATCCCATTTCTGCTTTGCACTAGATAGTACTGTACATTAGTACACTGCATAGTATTGTGTATTGTATATTATATGGTAACTCAGAACATTGTACATATGTCTATACCGAACACTGTGACCTCATTCTCTTCTTCTAAATTCATGCTATATTATGTTATTATGTTATTTGATACTATCTTGTCTAGCACAGTCTCTGGAGCGTAACAGTAAGAAGCATTTTGTATGAAAGTATTCTGTACTTCTGTATGACAACTATTAAAGAACTTGAACTTGAACTTGACTGTGTGTCTCCTCTCTGACTGTCTCCTCTCTGACTGTGTGTCTCCTCTCTGACTGTGTCCTCTCTGACTGTGTGTCTCCTCTCTGACTGTGTCCTCTCTGACTGTGTATCTCCTCTCTGACTGTGTCTCCTCTCTGACTGTCTCCTCTCTGACTGTGTGTCTCCTCTCTGACTGTCTCCTCTCTGACTGTGTCTCCTCTCTGACTGTGTCTCCTCTCTGACTGTCTCCTCTCTGACTGTCTCCTCTCTGACTGTGTCTCCTCTCTGACTGTGTCTCCTCTCTGACTGTCTCCTCTCTGACTGTCTCCTCTCTGACTGTGTGTCTCATCTCTGACTGTCTCCTCTCTGACTGTGTGTCTCCTCTCTGACTGTCTCCTCTCTGACTGTCTCCTCTCTGACTGTGTCTCCTCTCTGACTGTCTCCTCTCTGACTGTCTCCTCTCTGACTGTGTCTCCTCTCTGACTGTCTCCTCTCTGACTGTCTCCTCTCTGACTGTGTGTCTCCTCTCTGACTGTCTCCTCTCTGACTGTGTGTCTCCTCTCCTCTCCAGACCTGAGGAAGAACTTCGAGCAGGAGCCTTTGGGACGGGAGGTGCGTCTGGAGCAGGAGGTCCTGCTACAGTGTCACCCCCCAGAGGGCATCCCCCCCGCAGAGGTACCTAACCCTCCTCCCTCCCATGGCTCCATGTGTTTACATTTACATTTAGCTGACGCTTTTATCCAAAGTATACAATTGTAAAGCAGGAGGGTTAGACCTCTGGCAGCTAAGGGTAAGTGGTATTGTTCATCTAGCAGTGCTGAACTTGAGTGTATAGTAGTATAGACTTATTAGTAGGGATGCTCGATATTGGCTTTTTTACCGATACCGATATTCCGATATTGTCCAACTCTTAATTTCCGATACCGATATCAACCGATATCAACCGATACCGATATATGCAGGGTTCCCCCCCCCCCCCCCAAAAAACGGAATAATTTCAGGTAACTAATAATTTCACTGGATATATATATAACAAATATTGTTATTGTTTTTTTTTTTTTTTTAACCGATATTTTCCGATATCACATTTTACTGCCGATATCGGCCGATAATATCGGTCGGCCGATAATATCGGACATCCCTACTTATTAGCATAGTAGGTAGTAGTATAGGCACAGTAGTATAGTACATACTAGTAAAAGACAGTAAGAGAGTTTTAAATTTTTCTTTTTATATATATATATATATATATATATATTCTTTTACCCTCACGAAATGTGATGACTTTTCCTAGATTGACCCCAACATTAGAAAAAGTGAAATGTTGCCTTTATTCATATGTCCATGTAAGCTGTACAAAAAAAGGTACCAATGTTGTCAAAATGACCCGACAGTCAAATTGAGTTGAAACACCACAAAAATGTGAGAATGCTTTAGTTCTGTTTAAGATCAATCAGTAGCAGACATGAGAGTGTAAAACACATACTGTGTTCTGCAGGTGTAAGAAATGTATCTGCAAAGGCTGTGCACTTGCATACTGCCCTACATGTGCTAATTAGTTGACTGAGTTATGGTCATTTTTGTTTTGTATATTTTATTACATTGTTCACTGACAAAAAAAATGACTTATTGGGATGAATACAAAAAATGCATTCAAAACTACTTTAGGCACATTTCTGCTACTTTCTTAGGCTATAGAAATACTATACTTTACAAATATTGCTTACCAACTACACAGTAAAAGATAATACAATTGACTGTCATAGAAACGAGCAGGCACGTGCACACATAGAGCCCAAGGGGTGCTTGAGCACCTGCCCTTTTGAGCCTCATAAAAAAGTGCCCTTTAAAAAAAAAATTATACTACATTTTTTTTACTGTTACGCATATAGACTGCCCTTCCAACTGAACATTTCAGGATAGAATCAAAATATTAGGTAAAGAGAGAGAGATGCCCCGTATTCCATTGCAGTTTGCACGGCCTCCTCAGCATGCCTCTCCGCGGACCTCCAGTATATATTTTATGCATAGCGTGGGTGGTGATGATGATGATGATGATGATGATGATGATGATGATGATGATGATGATGATGATGATGATGATGATGATAGAAACCGCTGTGACCCACACAGTTGAATGCTGGTATTACACTCATTAAGGGACACAAAGAAGTCAAGTCAATTTGGGAATCTCAAATACAAATCGGGATTGGAATAAAAAATGCATTTATAAGTCAAGTCAAGAGTCAAGTCAAGAGTTTTATTTGTCACGGCATACAAGTATACAATGAAATGCGGGTGGTCTTGCCCGCAACGATGTGCAATACAGTGGTACAACATATAATAGAATTAGGGATGCTCGATATTGGCTTTTTTACCGATACCGATATTCCGATATTGTCCAACTCTTAATTTCCGATACCGATATCAACCGATATCAACCGATACCGATATATGCAGGGTTTCCCCTCCTAAAAAACTGAATAATTTCAGGTAACTAATAATTTCACTGGATATATATATAACAAATATTGTTATTGTTTTTCTTTTTTTTTTTAAACCGATACCGATATTTTCCGATATCACATTTTACTGCCGATATCGGTCGGCCGATAATATCGGACATCCCTAAATAGAATCCAATAAAAAACAACATTGTGCAATAAACAGGTAACAGGTAACATGGTGGGACATCTCGGTATCTGTACATAGTTATTTACAGAGCATATAGGACATGCTGGGTCCTTTGGTAGTGCAATACACTGTTACTGTTGTTATACTATTTTTAAAGTGACCTTTCCTTTTTGGCCATAAGTGTGGGCGTGTGCGGCATGAGTGTGTGCCTGCTCATGTTAAAGTGGCTGCTAGTGTGTGAGCGTGCACAGCGTGCGTGTCGTGTGTGTGCTCATGTGTGCTTGTGTGTGAAAAGTTCAGTGTTCTGTGGCACTCAGTGTTCATTGTTCAAGGCTTTGATGGCCTGGGGGAAGAAGCTGAGCCGAAGCCTCTCTGTCCTAGTAGCTGGGGTTCGCAGGCGTCTGCCTGACCTCAGCAGCTGGAACAGGCTGTTATTGGGGTGGTGGGGGTCTTTCATTATTCTGCAGGCTCTGGATTTGCACCTCTTGTTGTATAGAACCTGCAGGGGAGGTAGTGCAATACTCGTGGTACGCTTGGCTGAGCGCACCACTCTCTGTAGGGCCTTCTTGTCCTGTGCCGTGCTGTTTCCATACCAGGCAGTGATGTTTCCAGTCAAGATGCTCTCTACAGCTCCGGAGTAGAAGGACTGGAGTATCTTCCCAGATACTCTGAACTTCCTTAACTGTCTCAGGTGGTAGAGGCGCTGCTTCGCCTTTTTTACGACTGTGTCTATGTGTGTTGACCATGTCAGATCCTCTGAGATGTGGACCCCCAGGTACTTAAAGCTGCTCACCCTGTCCACGGTAGCCCCGTTTATCATCAGTGGTGTGTGTGTCTCCTGCTGTCCTCTCCTATAATCCACGATCAGCTCCTTGGTTTTACCAATGTTCAGGAGCAGGCTGTTGTCCTGGCACCAGCGTTCCAGTACCTCAACCTCCTCCCGGTAGGCCTTCTCCTCGTTGTCCGAGATCAGCCCCACCACCACCGTGTCGTCTGCAAACTTCACTATGGAGTTGGAGCTGAACTTGGCCACACAATCGTGTGTGTAGAGTGAGTACAGCAGGGGGCTCAGAACACAGCCCTGGGGGGACCCGATGCTCAGGGTGATGGTGTTGGAGGTCTGACCCCCCACCCTGACCGCCTGGGGTCTTTCACTCAGAAAGTCCAGTACCCAGGCGCTCAGGGCGGAGCTCAGACCCAGCTCGATCAGCTTGTCCACCAGTCTGGTGGGGACTATGGTGTTGAACGCTGAGCTGTAGTCAATGAACAACAGTCTCACATAGCCCCCCTTCTGATGGTCAAGGTGAG